>NW_026057584.1:40039877-40232646 GCF_023721935.1 Panthera uncia
GAGAGAGAAAGACTTGTGGTTGGTTTATTTGAATCATAATCCAGATAAAATCCATACATTGAATTTAGTTGACTTCTCCTTTAATTCTACTTTATTGATTGCCTTTTCCTCCTTATAATTTTATGGATGAACTGAGCTTTTTCCCATTAAACTTCCCTACATTACAAATTGTTTTGATTGTATACTTGTAATACATTTTAAAAATTGTCACTCTGCCCATGCATTTTTACTAATTAATCTGGAAGCTTCTTCTAACTTAAGTTTGATTGTTTTTAATAACATTTTATGAGTATTTCAAAGTTATAGATGATTTCCAAAATGAGTGTTTTACTCAACATCTAAAGTGAATCGCTTTAAAATGTGACAGTATATTCACACAATCATATATATACACACATATTTGGGGAATCATCTTCCTTAATGAAGATGCACACGTATTATTTGATAGCTCAGTGACCTCTTTCAGTGATAGTCTTCCATTTAAAAAAGCCTTGAAAATTTTCACTTTATACGCTTTCTATATTCTGCTTTATCAAAAGCATCTTCACCACACCCCCTTATGTTTAGGAAGACATTTACTTTTTGCTTAAAAGTAGATTTTCTGCCCCCATCCTTGGTCTTAAAACCTAATCTTTCTCTTCTCGAGTCATTTTTCAGACTTATACATATAAAAGGCAATTTATTACATACGAAATGAGATAAAGGGCATAAAATTTAGGAATTGAGATGGATGACATGTTGTATATTGCTCCGAGCTGAGGTCACCAAGGTCAAACAGAAGTAAGATTAAATGGTTGTGCCCTGGATTCTCAAAGCGTTTCCCAAAAAATATGTAGGAATGAGACACAGAGAAATTTTAATTCAAATGTCAACTGAGACTTAGTAATTTATCTGAAATGCTGAGATACAGAAAAAGATCAACAAAGTTAAAGTAATGCAGCATACTACAGGCAATTGATAGAACTATGTCATACCTAAACAGCACTTACCTATTAATGGTGACAGCTGTATTTGCCTGGTTGGAATTAAAAACAATATGTTATTTACAGTGTGTAGTTTTATCTAGAAGTGTGATACAGAGCAGGCTTGTGCAACATTTTAAAAACACAGAAAAATAAGAGCTATTGTATATTACAATAATATTTTGGAAGCTGTATCTTTATAATTGCTGTGAATAAACAGTGAAATGTATTGTTAAAGGACGAAAGATTTATTATTTTACCATGACCTTAGGGTCCTTTCACTAAATTTCTTCTATTTTAAAGACAAAGACAAAGCCCAAAGAACCTATGGATTGCGCAAGCTCAGTAAACAAGTTAAATGAAGGACTGAAACTTGAAACTTGAACCTAGGTTTAATGGTGCACTGCTATTGTATGTGGGTTTATTGTTGTTTGTTTTTTGATAGCACTTCAGTCACTGATTTGATTTTCATTTTCTGGAAAAGGTTCTTCTCTATATATAATATTTCCATTAATTTAGTGTATAGTCTAGTTTTATAAACACCAATTAATACATCAAGTTTATGATATATACATAAAACCAAACTTTTTAAAGGACAATTTTTGTGCTTTTCATTCTTTAAATACAGCCATTTATTTCACATACTAAAACAAATTGATGTTTTATTCTCACTTTTAGGTGAAAATCTCCCTACATACTTTACTTAGGTTTTCACACTTGGGAATGACAGGGATAATGCAGTACAGATCTTCCTGTACTTACTATGGAGTTACATCATGACAAACTCATCATGAATTGAAAATATCCTAAGTCAAAAATGCATTTAATTTGCCTAACCTACCAAATGTCACAGCTTAGCCTAGACTACCTCATTAGCCTACAGTTGGACAAAATCATCTAACACAAGGTCTGTTTTATAAAGTGTTAAATATCTTATGATATAATTTACTGAATACTGTATTTAAAGTGAAAACAAAAAAGGGGCTCCTGGGTGACTCAGTCAGTTGAGTGACCGACTTCGGCTCAAGACATGATCTCACAGTTTGTGGGTTCAAGCCCCTTGTCGGGCTCTGTGCTGACAGCTCAGAGCCTGGAGCCTGCTTCGGATTCTGTGTCTCCCTCTCTCTCTGTTCCTCTCAACTTGTGCTCTCTCTCTCTGTCTCTCTCTCTCTCTCTTTCTCTCTCTCAAAAATAAGTAAACATTAAAAAAAAAGTTTTAAGTGAAAACAAAATGGTTATATGGTTATAGAATAGTTTTAAGTGTGTTGGTTGCTTGCCTTTGTGATGGTGTGGCTGCTCATATCACTAGTCCAGGAAAAAAATCAAAATTCAAAATTCGAAGCATAATTTCCACTGAACGTGTTGCTTTCACACCATCGTAAAGTCAAAAAATCATTAAGTTGGGGACTGTCTGTAATTGCCATGCTAGTAACAGGTTATTTATCTGCCCTGAGAAATTATTAATACTTGGTATTTCAACCTTAACATTTTCAAATAAGTTTTCTAGTAACTACATTCCATATTGCTTACTAAGTGATAGTATGAATTTGCACACCAGGGTCCTTGTCTGTTTCTGATTGGTTTATGTAAAAATTTTATGTTTACATGCAAAAAAAAAGAAAGACAAAGAAAAATAGAATGATAAATTGTATAGTATTTGTCTGGTTTCTTTGATTTTATAGTTTATTCTATGGTCTTATGTCTTACAAAGACATCTTACTGATTTACTTTAGCAATGCAGAAAATATTGACATACTTCATAATTCACTGAAAGGGCAATTTGATTTTAAATCATGCAGGCATAGGTTTCAAAATGCATGGTGTAGGTGAACTTAAGGGAATCCGATCATCAATACGGTGATTTTGTTTAAACTATTATATAACTTGAACCGATGTCTCATTTTAACTTTAGAATATGATGACTATTTCATCAAATTAATGATTTTTCAGTGACTGGAAATGCATATCATAAATCCAAGGTAATTGATAACTTCTATAGAAAGGAAACTTTTAATGATGCAGGTCATTATGGCAATTTCATGCACTCTATTATGTGACCTTTAGGACTATTAAATGTTTGTATCTTTCGGTTGTTTTTCTAATCTTACATACCATTTAAGTTGATTTCAGGAAAGGCATGTCCAATAATAAGTGAAATTTAAATTCCAAAATTAAAAGCTATGTTTCAAAATGGGAACTAAATTTATAAGTTCATTGGTATAAAAAAAGAGATACCATATTCCATTATTCAGATGATTATGCTTATTAGTGCAAAAGTCACTTGATGTGTGTGATAAGAAGGTTTCTAGCAGATGTCTCTTTGATGTAAGGTATAAAACAGCACATACCTCATTAAACAACACATCAAAAGCATAAAAATGCAACCATTAATCTATATTTCATAATTTCCCCATAATAACTCTAAGTAAAACTCATTGAACACAAATGAAAGAGCTGTAGAAGAAGGTGATATTAAAATTCACATATGGTTCAGTCCTTGTTCTTTTGAATTCTATCAAACATCTGTTGGTCCAAATTGAATATAAAGAATGAAAAACAATTTAATATATGAGTTATAACTTAGGAACTTTTCCAGTAGGAAAGATGACCACCTTCATGAGTTCGTCAAAAATGTACATGTTATCAAAGAATGTTAGACTTGGTTGAGGTACTAAGTACCATCAAACTCAATTCTTATACTTTTAGGTCAGCAAATTAAGGCACATAGGGATTACCTAACTTGCTTTAGCTCACCCAGTTAATCATACTAGAATCTTGATTAGAACTGAAGTTTTTAGACAAACATTTCAGAGCTCTTTGTAGTACTCTACCATGCTCTTAGAAGTATACTTTCTATCTCAGAGAATCTTCATTTCTTAGATTGCAAAAGGACTTACTTAGAGTTGTCTGTTATTTGGCAGCATAAACAGAGGCCCAAGGCAGGTGTAATATATGACGTATAGAAGGAAGGGTCATTAATGTGGACAGCCTCTTTATTCACTTAATGTCTACTTATTATTCCTCAGTTATGTCAGATATAATTTCCATAAACACATAAATCTATCAATCTATCAATCAATCTATCTATAGCTCACTTCAACATTTACCTGATTCTAAGTCCTGTTTCCTGAAATCCTGAGACCCATTTTTGTCCCTTTCATGGCCACAGTGACCCTTCTTAAGTCATTCACCCAACAATTATCACACCAATGTAAGCTTGACAGCCTATTTTCTTGCCTCATCCAGTGTCTGTGCCTTGAGTGTGGGAATTGTATCCAATTCATTGTTTTATTTCCAACATCTAGAATTGTGTCTGCCTTATTGTAGACACACACACACACACACACACACACACACACACACACACACATGCAAACACAAAAGAAATAATTGACCAAAAGAAATAATTAAGCCAAATTTTAGAAAGAAATCCCTGATTACTTCTTTTCTTTTACCAGTTTTCTGTGAAGTGTGTCTTTCGTTTTCTGGAAAGGATAACAAGTTCCAAGATTTTAATAGGGGTTAGCCTATTTATTGTGTTATAGTGGAATGGATTGCTTTTATGTACTATGGAGATGAGCTCATTCTCTAGAAAACCCTACTTGATCATGAATAATTGTCCCATCTTTCGCTGTAAACTATAATGTAGTTTTTGGTTTCTTTTGTCCTGCTAGATCATTAATGACTATTTGGAATTTATTTGTGACAATCTTCAGTGAAGAAATAACCAATGAACTGTAGTTTTGTTTGCTAAAAGAGTGCCCAAAGAAATATCTTTATTTTATTGAAAATGTGCAGGCTTCAATTATCTATAAATATAGTTGCTATCATGAAATTTAAATATTCATATAATATCAACATCTAACCAAAAAATTATGAGAAAGAAAGATACCAACAAAATAAATTATCTACGTTTTACATTTACCTTCAGGGTCTTGAAATCATGCTAACATATATAAACCGTAATATAACTTTACATGAAATAGAAACTCAAATACTTTTTAAAAAGTTTATCAAAAGCTCTTATTCTAATTCTTATAAAGAACTGTTTTATTGCAAACATGTTGATATGTATTATATTATATAGTGTCTTTGTCATATAGCATCCTCATATAATTTACTTCTATAGAGAATACTCTGAAAAATGCACTTTTACTTACTTTTCTCCTCCCCAGCTTTATTACCTGAATTAAAGCCATTGCCAGCCTTCTATATTTGGCTGAGATGAGTAGGAACTATTACTCAACATTTAATTGCAGATATTTAGATTTTAAAATAGTCATTATAATTTTGGATACATTTTAATATAATTATCATAAAGTGAATGTGTTATCTAGAAAATAAACACAATTAGAACAAATAAATTATTAATAATTTTATTTACATTTGAGTAGATTCTTCCTCTGTTGCATTTTGTCCATTGTTCCATACTACACGGAAGTATAGTTTTAAAAAACCAAAACTTCACAGAGACTTTAGGGGTATTTTGCATACATTACTCATCAAATTCTATGTCCAAGGAGTTTGGTACTACTTTTATCTTCCTTTTGCAGATGTTAAAATTGAAGCACAGAGGGATGACTGGGTGGCTCAGTGGGTTGAGCGTCCCATGATCTTGTGGTTTTTGAGTTCGAGCCCCATGTCGGGCTCTGTACTGACAGCTCAGAGCCTGGACCCCGCCTCGGATTCTGTGTCTTCCCCTCTCTCTGCCCCTCCCATGCTCATGCTCTGTTTCTCTGTCTCTTGATAATAAATAAACGTTAAAAAAATTTAATAAAAAAAAAAGTGAAGCACAGAGAGGTTAAATAACCAACCCAAGGTTATACAGTTTATAAATAGAGGATCCAGATTTCAAACCCAGGCTATTTCTCTTGACTGAAGTATATGTGATATGTTTGTATTTGGGATGGAGTAATATTTGGGGAGGTAAACAATAAAAAAAGAGAAGGTGTGGTCCAAGGATTGTAAATTCAAATACCTACAAGGGACAGGCAGGAACAGAAAAGAGGGAAAAGGAATCAGATAGGGGCTGTAGCAAACCAATGAAATGTACCCATTTGAATGAAGTAGCTCCAACAAATTGTTGACCTGTAGGGAAGTGGATTCATTGTAGCCAAATCTCACAGTTCCAGAGAGATACAACATCCAGATTTGTATGAAAACGTCTCCCTGTTCACACCCCAGTAACTAATCCAAACATTTTCATATTCTCCTTAAACCAATCAAAATATAACAGCTGAACAGACCTAGCCCCCAGAATACAGTTTTTGCTTTCTTGAGAGATTCATGATAACACATTGCAGAAGGAAGATGATGACTTATAAAATGTGAGCACCATTAGATGTGAATTCTAAATAAAGGAGTCACCAAGATTTTTGAGCAAGGAGAGGACTACATATTGAAAGCTGAAAGGAAATGAGAGTTTGCACCTCCATGTGAATGTTTTATTCCGAAGTAGTCCTCCTGACTAGTAGTTTGTTTTCAATGATATTAACAAATTTTTCTTAAAATCTTTTGGTATATATTTTTTCAAATTCTTTAGGAAAAGCTTACTTATTACACATTAAAATGCACCTTATTACTTTATAATAAATAACTTGATTCGTTATCATTTTCAGTACAGTGAAAATACGAGTTATCGAACACATACCATTTAGCAAACTCTACTTGAAACTGAGATCATAATGATGAAAAATTACACTATTTTGTTGGATCTAAGTATAGAGTAGGAAACTGAAAGGAGATAATAATTTTTAAAATGTATGTCCTCTGGTAAGTGTGGTATTAGTATGATATGCAAGGGATACAAATGATTGAAAGAAGAGAGTGAATTGTTCTGGAGAAGTGATTAAGGCTCACAGAAGCAACAATGTAATCATATTGTTTGAGTAGGACTGTATAGGATGAATAGGAGTTTTCTAAATAGACAATAGAGATAACATTCAGGAGTTCCGAATATCATTGTTGTAATTATAGTTCATACTCCCTAATTTAAGTTTAGTATTCTTAGTTGCTTATCATCCCTATTAAATTAAAAATTCCTTCTGTGAAGATAAACATTTTAATTTCAGAACTAATGGATAACCCCCTGAATATTGTTGAACAAAGAAAAAGAGCTAACTCAAACTAGCTCAAGGATTCAACCAACCAGTTTTTTTTCAGAGTTGTTTTAAGTTATTACTCTTTACTTGCTTGTACTGACTATTTGCATGTATAATACAAAGAGCCTTGGTCCCATACGCTTATTTGTATGCTAGGCCCAACGCCTCTTGATACACTTTACCATCTTCTTTGAGCATTTTGGATTTTAGAAGTCTTACATTATCTGCATTTAATCCTATACCGGGTCCTGCTCCTTGACATCCTCAGTTGTTTTGATCAAAGAATCCTCTACCTACCAACCTTATATCCAAGAAATCAGTACTCACATATTAGAGATGGTTTCTCATGAGATAGGTATTCAGAAGGGATAAAAAAAACCTGGTTTACAAAAGGTTTATAAGTTGATAGCATGAATATAGTTATGTTAGAGCCATACATCACAAATTAAATCACATTATTACAGCCTTGCTTAGAATTACTACATTTCTTAGGAACAAGACCAAATGATTTTCAAGATTAAAGGTTTATGTCTTTCTTTTTCATTTTCACCTTACTCTGTTTAAGAAATTTCTTTGTTCATGTAACTAAATACAGTATTTCTCTATTCTAGGGGAATATAATTAAAGATTTCCTTTTGCAGGATTATACCAGCTATACAACAAACGTAAGAAAAACAAAAAGATACCCTCTTTCAGAATGAGATACAGTATTATTTATTTCTAATATGAAATTTGGGTTTAGAAAAGAATCAAGAGGTAGACTGAAGTTTATAGGATTGCTACCTTTCTAATACCACTGACATCTTCAACATGATTTCACTATCTTAAGATAGTCTAGAATTAATTAAATTGTGTTTCTTAAGATAGGTGAGCAAAATAGTGAATGTAAAATATCAGTCTAATATGAGAACATCATGGGGCACCTGGGTGGCTCAGTCGGTTAAGTGTCCGACTTCGGCTCAGGTCATGATCTCATTGTTTGTGAGTTTGAGCCCCACATCAGGCTCTGTGCTGACAGCTCAGAGCCTGGAACCTGCTTCAGATTCTGTATCTCCTTCTCTCTCTGCCCCTCCTCTACTTGCTGTCTGCTTCTCTCTCTCTCTCTCTCTCAAAAAAAATAAATGTAAAAAAAGTTTTTTTTCAATATGAGAACATCAGTATTTCAATTATTACCAAGACTTTCCCAACAAGGTTATGTAGAAGTAATTCCACTAGGCACTCCTTGGGTACTTAAGAGGTGGAAGGAAACCTATATGTATTGGTAACTTTCTACAAGCCACAAATGGGCTGTACAATTTACATGAGTTACTTTATCTCACCATGGGTGGGTTTCATTGTTTGCATTTTTCCTGTGGGAAAACTGAAGCTAAGAGAACGTAATTGCTGTCTATCTCAACCATTAAGCAGCAGAGCCAGGTTTAAATCCAAGTGTCTTCCGACTCAGGAGTTTATTTGTTGAAGACATGATGTCCACTTCTAATGCATATTCAAATAAATTTTGTAGAGATTAGCATGTTCACAAAAAGAAGGAGAAAAATGCGAAGTAGTATGTTAAATAAATGACCTGTGGGAATTCAGTAATTAACGCTGGACATATCAGTAGAATGGTAAGAAAGCTAGACTTGTGTGACATCTTGAAGGAAGGAAAAACAAAAGTGAATTAAATAGTGATCAGAGTAGAACAAGAGTGATAGAACTGCTAGTGAATAGAATGTGAAAATGGACAAAAGAAGTAGTATGCATGGGTTTTCATACAACTTTGAGAGAGACATTAACCTGGAATGGGAAGAAGTTACTTTGGGGAGTAAAGGGAGAAAAGGTGGAATAACAAAGTGTAGATGTGCAATAGTGATTAGACTGTACTTGAGCTTCAGCAATCCATTTGAATTGTGAACGGAGAGAAAATAACATGAATGGTAATACTTCTGTAGAAGACATGCATTTGATTACTTTTCTAATTTCTAAACATAAGCTAACAAAATACAAACACACACAGACTTACACACACACACAAGAGCTAGTTGATTTTCCCGAAGTGGAAAGAAAGGAAGACACATGCACATTCATCACCCTTTATACCTGTAATAGAGATTGGATGGGAGGGTATGGTGTAAAGCAACAAGATATATGTGTATATATCTAGAAAAATATAAACATATACATTACATAATTATATATAAGTAAATATTTGAGAGACTGAGGAAGGAAATGGTGGTCATTTGTGGTCTCCTCTTGCTTTCCAAACACACTACTACCACTGCAAAATAATCATAAAACAACAATAAAGATGCATTTTCACTTTTGAGTGCACTAGCCCAAGAAAAACAGTGCCTTCCTACCGCTCCATGAAATTAAGGACTCTCTTCTTTAGTATTTTACGGTAAGAGTCACCACTTTGAATCATGTACTCATGATACTTTTTTATATCATGCTAGTTAGTTTTGAAATGATTCATTCTAATTTACTGCAGACATCTAAAGTTTTAAGGAAAAAATATACTTGAAACTTATATCAGATTTATGTATACACCTGTAATTTTAGCCAACTTATGAAAGCATGATATCAATGCCCTGAAATTTTGAGAATTCCTTCATTTTCTAAGCCCAAATGGCATAAAGAAGTGAAACAGATTCATTTTTCAGTAAAATCTCCAACTGCAAATATTCTCAGTTTTGACATATTTTTGAGAATCACTGACTCCTCCACTCTTTCCAGCATGCAAACATTTAGTACATTTTACCCCACTTGCTTCATTCTTTAAAAATAAAACAATTTCAACAATGCAGCTAAGAATGACCAAGCCATGATTATATAGCCATATTCTAGGAAAGCCATTATTTCTTTTTTTTTCTTTTTAATGATTTCAGGGATAGCATTTAGTGATTCGTCGCTCACATGTAACACCCAGTGCTCTCCCAACAAGTGCCCTCCTTAATGCCCATCACCTATTTAGCCCCACCCACCCAACACCCCCCCACCCAACACCCTTCCAGCAACCCTCAGTTTGTTCTCTGTATTTAAGAGTCTCTTATGGTTTGTCTCCTTCTCTGTTTTTATCTTATTTTTTCTTCCCTTTCCTTATGTTCATCAGTTTTGTTTCTTAAATTCTGCATATGAGTGAAATCATATGATATTTGTCTTTCTCTGGCTTATTTCACTTAGCATAATACCCTCTAGTTCCATCCACGTTGTTGCAAATGGCAAGATTTCATTCTTTTTGATATCTGAGTAATATTCCATTGTTTATATATATGACATCTTCATCCATTCATCAATTGATGAACAGTTGGGCTCTTTCCATACTTTGGCTATTGTATATAGTGCTTCTGTAAACATTGGAGTGCATGTGCCCCTTCGAATGAGCATTTTTGTATACTTTGGAAAAATACTCAGTAGTGTATGCTGGGCCATAGGGTAGTTCTATTTTTAATTTTTTGAGGAACCTCCATACTGTTCCAGAGTGGCTACACAAGTTTTCTTTCCTACCAGAAATGCAAAAAGGTTCCTCTTTCTCTGCATTCTTGTCGATATTTGTTGTTGCCACAGTTGTTAATTTTAGCCATCCTGACAGGTGTGAGGTGGTATCTCATCATGTTTGATTTGTATTTCCGTTATGTTGAGTGATGTTGAGTATCTTTTCATGTGTCTCTTAGCCATCTGGATGTCTTCTTTGGAAAAGGGTCTATTCATGTCTTTGCCCATTTCTTCAGTGGATTATTTGGTTCTTGGGTGTTGAGTTTGATAAGTTCTTTATAGATCTTGGATACTAACCCTTTATCTGATATGACATTTGCAAATATCTTTTCCCACTCCATCAATTGCCTTTTAGTTTTGCTGATTGTTTCCTTCTCTATGCAGAAGGTTTTTATCTCGATGAGGTCCCAATAGTTCATTTTTGCTTTTGTTTCCCTTGTGTCTGGAGATGTGTCAAGTAAGAAGTCAAAGAGGTTGTTGTCTGTTTTCTCCTCTAAGATTTTGATGGCTTCCTGTTTCATGTTTAGGTCTTTCATCCATTTTGAGTTTCTTTTTGTATATTGTGTAAGAAAGTGATCCAGGTTCATTTTTCTGCATGTCGCTGTCCAGTTTTCCCAACACCATTAACTATTGTTTCTTAAATCTGATTATTTTTCCATAATCTTATCTAGAATTGTGACTGTTCCGAATAACATTTTAAACCTGAGATTGGGTAGAATTTAAAAAGCCTGTATATCTAGTATTCTTTTTTTTTTTTTTTTTTTTGTGTGTTGAGTACATTTGTGTTTACTTCCCTTGATTTAAGACTAAACCAGAGGAAGAAAGTAGGATCATATACATATTAGGTTCATTTATTTGAGTAAAAAAACAAAACAAAACACATGGTGATAGGCTACCAGTCGTCTGTAGGTGACAATAACAGTGTGGAAAATGATTCTACGGTAAGTAATATTTATTCTTAAAATAAACTACAAAAATGAGGCATACGTGCCCATAGGGAACTATTTTCTACACACTAAACCAAGCATTATTACCTCATTAATCTTAATTTCTTTCTTACTTAAGAAATCTCTGTGTTTCTTTTAAAGGCTGTAATGTTTTCTACCTCAATATGTTGTGTATACTTTGAGATTGAAAGGCAATAAGTGCATAGCTAACTTTGACACTTAGTAGGGAATGTGCTGTCATTTTCTTTTACCTCAAACACAGGAGAGAAACAGAAATATTTATCCCATCTGGATAATAAGCAAGATTGCCACTATAAAAAGGTAATACTATAAAATTCATTGTTAGAAGGACATGGTAATAATAAGAAATCATATTATGGTCCACTTTGTGGCCATAATGTGATCATGGTAATAATATTGGAAACATCACAGCTACTAATATGGTTTCTGCTCATATGCTTATTCTGAAATTTTATGGAATCATATTTTCTTATATACATTTATCTTACCCACTAATTTTAATCTGCTTTCCTACTCTGAGAATGGATTTAGCATAGTATTTTCCTACATTAATTTGCCTTGTTTCGTGGCTTTATTTCCTACTTTTTTTGGTAAACATCTCCAAATCCCTTACATTTGATCCTTGCTATGAGCTAATGGACAAGTGACTACAAGGCATTCAAATAGGACATTCAGTGCAGGACCTCTTTTCTTTATCACATTGTCTCTGTTTCCTCTCTACACTAGATGGCAGAACCATTCAGCATTTATCATTCCCACTCTATTCCCCAGACAGGGGCATTAGGAGGATGAATGTATCTTCCCCTTTGGATCAAATATGCAAAAGCGGTAAAGCTATAAATTAAAAGGAAAAGAAAATCCCACTCGTAAATACATCTTTTGGGCTCATACAAATAGCCAGCTAGCATTTCAAGGCTCACAAACCTGAGCACATGGTTCCCTTTGTTCCTAGCAGGACAGACTTGCTCAAATGAGAAGGAAAGTGTTAGGTGACTTGGATTTGATCAAACTAAAATTGCCAAGTAACTTTCAATGAGTCTCTGTTTTCCAGTACATTTTGGTAGGGCTGTTTGAAAGACTGACACAGATTTGTCATAAGCAGTGAAGAAACCAGAGACAAGAAATTCAACTTTTAAGCTTCTATTCCATATCAAAGAATTTAGGGAGAAGGAGGAAGAAAGCCATTTTTTGAGGTCAGTTTTTTAAAGGTGCAAGAAGCTATACGAAGACTAATTTTAGATGGAGAGCACAGCCACATTCCGTGATATAGCTCTTGTAGGAGGAAATGAACAGTTTTGTTGTGGCTATTTTACTTTTTCTTAAACCACAGGCTTTGCTTCTTCTAACTTTGAGTCTGTGGCCTATTTCAAAAGCCAGGAGAGGATTTAGAGAGGTGTGAATTGTGTGTTAGCTCTATTCACTTATTTTAACCAAAGTACCTTCCATGGTCTGCCAGGGGAGGGAATGGGCTGCTTTTTCACTGGAACCTGGTCAGCATGGGAATCAGATTCAAAAGAACACATATCAAAATCTGACATGATCAAGTAAAAAGGAAAAGCCGGGCACACAATAAACATTATTCATCTGTCCAACAGTGCTGTAAGGTAGACAGATCTTTTGTCTCTGTTTTTTTTTTTTTCATCTGATAAGTGATGAAAATGAGGATCAAATGATGTGCTTAATGTTATATAACTTGAAAGTGTATAGCGGGAATTCAGACTTCTGTCTGTAGGATTCTAAAATATGTTCACTCTAATACGCCTAAAAATCAAGGATCTGCTTGGAAAAACTTTATTCATATAGAAAGGAAATGGTATTTATCAATTATTTTGTACTATGCACCAGCTCTGGGCTAGGTGCTGGGAATAGATAGGCAAAGAGGGTGGAGTGCCTGCCCTCAAAGATTCAAGTAATAAGCTCAAAGAGTTGATCCTTGTGACCAGCCTTCAGAATGGACTTATTATTTCTTCTTTCCCTTATTCTAGACTTACAGAAAATGTGGTTTGGAGATGCTCAAAAACTGAACCAAAGTCACATGGGATAAAACCAAAAATGATGATTGAATTTTTTTCCTTTAATTTTAACACCATGACAAATGAGAAACTCACTTGAACAGACATGTGAGGCATAAAAATGGTAATTAGCCATTTCTATATGATTTATCATACAATTTACACCCTCCATGTATTTTTTTAAATTTTTTAACGTTTATTCATTTTCGAGACAGAGAGAGACAGAGCATGAGCAGGTAAGGGACAGAGAGAGGGAGACACAGAATCCGAAGCAGGCTCCAGGCTCTATGCTGTCAGCACAGAGCCCGAAGCGGGTCTCAAACTCACAACTGGGAGATCATGACCTTAGCTGAAGTCAGATGCTCAACTGACTGTGCCACCCAGGCGCCCCAACACCCTCCATGTATTTTTCATATACTATTTTGCAATATCCTGTAACCCTCTTACGAGATCTTCTTTATTTTCTCCCACTCCCTTATTCCTCCATTTTCTTATTGTTGGTGTGATTTTAATTAAAAACAAGAAAAAAGCTATTTATCTCCACATAACTAAATATTTTCTTGGTCAAGGAATTTTGTGAACTGATTTTAAAAGCATCTGAAGTTGGAAAGGTTCTAAATAGAAATTATGTGATAAGTTGTTTTCATTTGGGAAATAGTTTTTTGTTTGTTTGTTTTAACCTATTCCAATTTTCAAGTATCTAGCTGCTAATGAATTATAGAAAAAAAATAAACAGAGAGGAGAGGGGTGGGGGGATGGGTGAAGCAGGTAAAGGGGATTAAGGAGTGCATTTGTTGTGGTGAGCACAGAGTAATGTATGGAACTGTTGAATCACTATATTGTACACCCGAAACCAAGATAACTCTGCATTTTAACTATACTGGAATTAAAAAGACATATGTATACAATAAAAAATGTATGTCATAGAAGTTTAAGAAAGCATTTTGGAATGAACTATGCTTTGACAGTTTATTTTTTTATGTTTATTTTTATTTTTTTTCCAATATATGAAATTTATTGTCAAATTGGTTTCAATGACACTTTATATTTAGAGTTTGATAAACTAAACACTACAAATTGAAACCTAGGTACTTATAAATAATCCTTTACTGTTTTTTCTATTATTCTGAAAAATACATATATAAAATATACCATTAGCTATTAGCACACTTTACTTTTGAAAAATATATGAATTAAATTTACTTTCATAAAGAAATATTTAAATATGCTTAGAAACATGGGTTCATTTTTAATATTTTTTTGTTTTTAAAAGGTTTCACTAGGTAAACATGTTTATTGTAGAAAAATTAGAAAATATAGATAAGTTTAAGGAAAAACGAAAAGGAGCTTAAAACTACACATTTTCTTTTAATAAACATTTAACCATTTCATCCACATATTTCTATTTCCTATTTTCTGTATACCTTTAGTATCTATTTATATAAAAAATTATACTTTAAATTTTTAATGTACTTTATATACATTTTATGTACTTGTGCATGTCTGTATGTGTGTGCACTTAATGTTTTAAATCTTTGGGTAATAAATGTGGTCATTGAAGGGCACTTGGATGGCTCAGTCATTTAGGCTTCTGACTTCTGTCTTGATTCTGGCTCTGGTCAAAATCTCATGGTTCCTGGGTTTGAGCCGTGCATCAGGCTCTGCACTGACACCACAGAGACTGCATCACGTTCTCTCTCTCCCTCTCTTTGCCTCTCTCTCTCTCTCTCTCTCTCTTTCTTCTCAAAATAAGTAAATAAACTTAAAATAATTTTTTTTATAAAAAAATGCCACTTCCTACTTGAGGGGTCTAGGATGATGCCAACTAGTGACATAGGCAATAATTGTCTTTCCTTTTTATGTGCCGCATTAGAAAACCATCAAGAAACAAAATTATATTTTCTACATAAGTCATAAATAGAAATTCTTTGTAGTTATTTAAAAATTCTAGTGGAGTGTGCACCTTTATAAGCTAGAATATTCATCCATCAGATGGCATATAGATATATATCTCTTTTGATGTCATTAAAAGATAGCTCGTGTAGATAATGTGGTTCTAATTCTGCTAATAGCTAACTTTGTTGAACTGAACTTATTTTCTTCTGTACAAAGAGGAATTTATATGAACACTGGAGTCTTTCTTACAGCTCCAAAATAGTACAAATTTGTGACTTAATACATTCTTTAATATGCCATCAGATTAAAATAGAATCTAGTTAAAAGTGAAAAAATTCGCTATGTATGTGGTAGTAAAAGGAATTATAAGATGGTTGTAGAAAACCACAGTTCTTTTAAGTGCGTTCAATAACAAAAATGTTCACTTCAAGACAATTTTTGTGGTTATTTCTGTTAGTCAATTATTGCAAATTTTAATGTAACTATAATGAAGAAATTTCTCATATATAAAAATGTCTGACATATTTCTTTATAAATTTTAATTTACTTAATTTCTCAAACTATTCTCAGTCATAAGTTCTACTTGAAATGCTAAATGTAGTCAATATCAATAAAAAGTGGTATATGTGAAAAAGATTGGGGCAATTTAAGTTGGCCAAGTGACAGTATTTGTATGCTTTTTGAAATACGCACAAATGAATAATTTGCTTTCAAGAATTTCCATTATTCGCTCTTGACTGTATTTTTATATTAACAAATATCACATTTATTTTAAAATATTATTACATAAAATATTTAGTTCTTTCTCTCCCCCAAACAAATGCTATATTACATGATGAAGAAAAGGGTAAAAGAATTCTAAGTTAATGAATTATTAAAGTACTTAGATATATAACAGATACCCTGATTCCCATTTGCCTTTTTTAGACCTTTGCCTCTGGGGGTATAATGACTTGAAAGCATTTGCTGAGAAAAGGGGTATATTGACGGTAAGCTCAGAAAGAGATGTACATATTTCATAAAAATTTGGCCTTTCTACAAGTTTATTAGAACATGTTGAAGATAGTATAGAAGAAACATAAAGACCAAAAAAAAAGCATTTCTGAGAAGTAAATCAAATTATACAAAATGATAAAGACGTCTCTCTGACTATTTTTAATTGTAAGATCATGCAGAAATGTGTGTGAACTGATACATACTCATTTAGAATATTATTTAGAATAAATAATGATAGGTATACCTTTAATGTTTCTAGTTAATTATCTTCAAGATGGTATATAACATCTGTGATTGAAAACGATATATGGTCTTCTACTTTTTTATATAATATTGTTTTCAAGAAATGCCAAATCTAAACTTTTAAATATATATTCACACATTAAGGTTCTTATTCTTTCCTTTCCTTTTTCAAGTTTACTTTTAATTTTAACAGCACAAGCAAATGCATAAATTCTTTGGACACACAACCCTTGTTACCATTCAACTTTGTCTGAGGTATAAATGCATAGGACTTTGGAAAGGTTAGCTCATTTCTAGAGATTTGAGAACAGGCATAAACAAAAAGGCAGAGAGAAAAATATAAAGACAGTCCTTTGTTCTAGGGTTCTTACCCAGGGTGGTGTTTATATCCACATAATCCATATCCACATAATGCATAATCCACAGCAATCTTCTTACATAGAGGATATTACTGGAAAATGGTTTGTTTCTGCATGGATTGTTTCACTTCTCCATTCATCCAACCCTCTCTTTCATTTAATTTCTGTTTCTCCTTAAGTATAGCCTCTACCTCATTAAGCTTTAGCTTCCTGCTTCTGAGCTTCCCACATAGATCTTGTCTCTCTAGAGTTTCTATTATTTTCTTGCTTTTATCTTGTAGCTTTTTATTTTCAAGCTTTTCCCCTCATACTTTACATAGGTCAATTACTTCTTTACTCATTCTTAATATCTTGTGTTATCCCTCATTATTCTGAAATTTTACCTTATCTTTAATGGATTTTTAATTATCTTATTTATATAATATATTCTAGTATGTACCTTTTAATCTTTGAACTAAGATGCTTAATTTTTAATACTGTTTATTTTGGAATAGTTTTGGATTTAGAGGATTGTGAAACCAGTACAAAGAATTTGCAAAGACTTTGTGCCTTATTTTCCCTGTTATTTTTTTAAATTTTTTAAAAATATTTTTATTTATTTTTGAAGGAGAGAGAGACAGAGCATGAGTGGGGGAGGAGCAGAGAGAAGGGGAGATGTAGACTTTGAAGTAGGCTCCAGGCTCTAAAGTGTCAGCACGGAGCCCAATGGGGGGCTCAAACTCACGAACTATGAGATCATGACCTGAGCCAAAGTCAGACACTTAACCAACTGAGCCACCCATGCGCTCCTGTTTACCCTATTATTGACAGCTTCCACTAGAATGGTACAGTTGTCACAATTAATGAAGTAGTATTGACACATAGTTATTAACTAAAGTCCTTTCTTTATTCAGAATTCGTTAGTTTTTATCTAATATCCTTTTTCTATTCCAAGAGCACATTCAGGATAATACTTTGTCGTGTCTCCTTAGGCTCCTCTTGACTGTGACACTTAGACGATGTTTGATTTTGATAACCTTAACAGTTGTGAGTATTACTGGTGGGCTAGTTTGTAGAACATCCTTCAACTGGGATTTATCTAATATTTTTCTTATTATTAGACTTTGTTAAATGTTTTTGGGAGGAAGCCACGCAGGTAAATTGCTATCCTCATCACATCATATCAAGGGTACATGATGTCAACACTGTTTATCATTATTGATGTTGACCTTGATCACCTGGCTGAGGTAGTGGTTTTTAAGTTTCTTCACTGTACAGCTACTCTTCCCCTAGCCCCATCCTGTACTGTACACTTCAGAAGGAAGTCGCTATGTCAGTCCACACCGAAGACCTGGAGAGTTTTTCTTTCCGTTCTTATCTACATAAATTATTTGAAATTTAACTACATAGGATATTTATCTGTTTTCTTAAACATATTTTTATTCAATAATTTGCATTAATATGGACATTTATTTTTATTAATATGGATATCAATATTGGATATTTATTATTTTATCCTTTGTATTATAATCCAATGCCACTTTTCTGTTGCTCAAATTGTTTCAGATATGGGCATTAGTAGTTTTTTCAGTTGGTTCCTGTGTCCCTTATGATACACTTCCAATACTGGTTTTTTGTTGGTGTTTCTGTTTGTTTGTTTTATTACTTGGCTCCTTTTTGGCACTGTTCGATGCTTCAAGAACATCTTGCATGTTTCCTACCAGAGCCCGATAAAGGGTCATTTTCCCAAGGAACCTTGAATCCTTTTATTGAGAACATTAGAAACTAAAATCTAGATATTGGGTATAGTTGTTGCCAATGGTCTGCCATTACTTCTAGGTTGTCTGAGTTGAGAAAGTAAATATATATACTTGTTGGTGTGTGTGTGTGTGTGTGTGTGTGTGTGTGTGTGTGTATACATCTATATCTATCTATCTATACACATATATATAGATGTATATATCTATACATACAAATCTATTAGAGCATGATTGCTGGATCATATGGTAAGACTATGTTTAGCTTTGTAAAAAACTGTCAAGCTATCTTATTGCACTTAGGTTTGTCTACTGGTACAATGTTGGATAGTTGAATAGGAGGGGCACAATAAGACATCCTTGTCTTTTTCACTTTCCAAGGATCTTAGTGGGAAAGCATTCAATCTCTGCCCATTTAAGTATGCCCATTAAGTTTGTTTGTTAGCCTGGCTAGTGTTTTATGAATTTTCTATGTCTCTGCGAAGGACCAGCTTTAGTGCTTGCTCTTACTTTCATTTTTCACAGACTTCTACTAGCTTTTTATTATCTTTAATTTTCTATCTTTCACTCTTTTCTTGTTGTATCTTTTGATTATATAATGAAAGCTAAGGGATGTTTCACAAGATTATTGTTACTGACGATAATCCATATTTTACAAAGAAGATCCATGAAATGTGTTCCATCAACCCAGCAGTAAAATTCAATTTCTATATTTTTTCAGCACAGCAAACTTCACATTGTGATTTTATGCATAAAATTTTATTCCTGGCCTTTACTTTTGGCTATTTTTTTTTCTTTTACTCTATGTTCTACATTTCATTCAAATTATATTTTATTTGGCTGTATTTTATGTAAGAAAAAAACATATGCACAATAAATCAATGCATACATAGATAAATGCTAGAACAATGCATACATAGATAAATGCTAACTGTCGCTGACCCACTCCATATCCTTTTGGTCTTCTGAGCACATATACAGTTGTAGTAGACAGTTCTGCATATCAAGTTTTTGCATATTACTTTTTCTTTTCTGTTCAGGCTATATGACCCAGTAGATACAATGCTTTGAAGTCTCTTGAAATCTTTCAATAAAATAGTCACATGCACTATTTAGACCCCCTGAGACATAATAGATCTTTCATGTTCTGGAGGAAGGCAGTGTCTTCTGCAGCAGAAAATCACTCTTTGTCAAAAGTAACTTCTAAACCTACATTGGACTTTAGTAGAGCTTATTTGACCAATCATGGGACAATAAGGCTAGGTAAGTGGTCCTAATTATCAAGGCATGGGTATTATTAGATCTACTAAGTCACAAAGTTGGGCAGGCATGGCACTGATCCCACATACCATGGAAATGGGTTATTCAGAAACTGATTGGATTAAGTCCAGAGATACAATTAAGTTTTATGAACAGGTCGCCTTGTTTCTGTTCCAACAGAACAGAAAGGTTCATATCTATGTCTTTGTGGGTAAGGGAAAATATTTCCTATAGCTATGTTTTGGGAAAAGATTAGAATCTGGCTCACAGATGGGTCAGCTCTATATATTGATGCAAGTTGAAAATGGACTGCCAATGAACCATAGCTACATTCATGTATAGCCATAAGGATAGTTGGGGAATCTTCCCAACAGGCTAAACTGTGAGTAGTACACGTGTTTGTCCCCTTAATATCACGAGAGAAGTTATTAGACATAAGGGTATACTCAAATCTTGAGAAGTGGTAAATTGGTTTGTTGGTCAGAAGTCTGGAAGGAGTAGGAAAGATCAGAAACTAAAACATCTGGAGGTGTATTGATGGACGGATAGTGGTTAGTGGGCACACATGCAGATTCTTTTTGTTGTTGTTTTAATATATTAAAAACTTAATCAAAAGAGACACTTCATGACTAGGTTAACAAGATGACTCAGATAGGTCAGACAAACTCTGTCCTCAGCCATCCCAGTACTTGTACAATGGGGCCATGAATGGAGTAGACATGGTGATAGCCAAGTAGAGTCTAAGCATGATCCCAATAACATGCAGCCCCTTTTACTGAGACTGGTTTATCTACTGCCATTGCTCAATGCCTGATGGAAGTTGAGTTTTTAATATGGTATCAGTCAGTAGCAAGTTGATTGCCTAAGTTCCTCTCCCATGGAGGGAACAATGATATGTCACCCCCAAGATTTGAATTGTATTCTAGCTGTGTGTTTGTTATCTGTGTCCTTGGTGCCTTTTTGGCATCTCTATCCTAGGAATTTCATAGTTTCTGATTTACTTACGTGGGTTCCTGCTAGAATTGTATTGGATCAAAGGATGCTTCTATTTTTTTATATTAAACATAATTTAGTGTCAAATTGGTTTCCCTACAACACCCAGTGCTCATCCCAATAGGTGCCCTCCTCAATGCTCATCATCCACTTTCCTGTCTGCCCCACCCCCCCCCATCAACCCTCAGTTTGTTCTCCGTATCCAAGAGTCTCTTATGGTTTGCCTCCCTCCCTCTCTGTAACTTTTTTTTCCCGCCTTCCCCTCCCCCATGGTTCTCTGTTAAGTTTCTCAGGATCCACATGTGAATGAAAACATATGGTATCTGTCTTTCTCTGCCTGACTTACTTCACTTAGCATAATATCCTCCAGTTCCATCCACATTGCTACAAATGGCCACATTTCATTCTTTCTCATTGCCAAGTAGTATTCCATTGTATATATAAACCACATCGTCTTTATCCATTTGTCAGTTGACGGACATTTAGGCTCTTTCCATAATTTGGCTATTGTCAAAAGTGCTGCTATAAACATTGGGGTACAAGTGCCCCTATGCATCAGCACTCCTGTATCCCTTAGGTAAATTCCTAGCAGTGCTATTGCTGGGTCATAGGGTAAACCTATTTTTTTTTTTTTTTGAGGAACCTCCACACTGTTTTCCAGAGAGGTTGCACCATTTTGCATTCCCACCAACAATGCAAGAGGGTTCCATTTCTCCACGTCTTCTCCAGCATCTATAGTCTCCTGATTTGTTCATTTTAGCCACTCTGACCGGCGTGAGGTGGTATCTCAGTGTGGTTTTGATTTGTATTTCCCTGATGAGGAGTGACGTTGAGTATCATTTCATGTGTCTGTTGGCCATCTGAATGTCTTCTTTAGAAAGAAGACATGTCTTCTGCCCATTTCTTCACTGGATTATTTATTTTTTCAGGTGTGGAGTTTGGTGAGTTCTTTACAGATTTTGGATACTAGCCCTTTATGTGATATGCCATTTGCAAATATCTTTTCCCATTCTATTGGTTGCCTTTTAGTTTTGTTGATTGTTTCCTTTTCAGTGCAGAAGGCTTTTATCTTGATGAGGTCCCAATAGTTCATTTTTGCTTTTAATTCTCTTGCCTTTGGGGATGTGTCAAGTAAGAAATTGCTGCGGCTGAGGTCAGAGAAGTCTTTTCCTGCTTTCTCCTCTAGGGTTTGATGGTTTCCTGTCTCACATTCAGGTCCTTCATCCATTTTGAGTTTATTTTTGTTAATGGTGTAAGAAAGTGGTCCAGGTTCATTCTTCTGCATGTTGCTGTCCAGTTCTCCCAGCACCATTTGTTAAAGAGATTGTCTTGGATAGAAGGAACATACTTAAACATCATAAAAGCCATTTACAAAAAGCCCACAGCTAATATCATCCTCAATGGGGAAAAAATGAGAAATTTCCCCCTGAGATCATGAACAGGACAGGGATATCCACTCTCACTGCTGTTGTTTAACATAGTGTTGGATGTCCTAGCTTCAGCAATCAGACAGCAGATGAAATCAAAGGCATCAAAATTGGCAAAGATGAAGTCAAACTTTCACTTTTTGCAGATGACATGATACTCTACGTGGAAAACTCGACAGACTCCACCAAAAGTCTGCTAGAATTGATACATGAATTCAGCAAAGTCGCAGTATACAAAATTAATGTACAGAAATCGGTTGCATTTTTACATACCAAGAATGAAGCAACAGAAAGAGAAATAAAGAATCTGATCCCATTCACAATTATACCGAGAAGCATAAAATACCTAGGAATAAACCTAACCAAAGAAAGTTTATGAAGGAAATTGAAGGAGATACAAAGAAATGGAAAAACATTCCATGCTTATGGATTGGAAGAATAAATATTGTTAAAATGTCAAACTACCCAAAGCAATCGACACATTCAATGCAATCCCAATCAAAATTGCACCAGCATTCTTCTCAAAGCTAGAAAAAGCGATCCTAAAATTTGTATGGAACCAGAAAAGACCCTGCATAGCCAAAGTAATATTGAAAAAAAAAATCAAAGTGGGAGGCATCACAATCCCGGACTTTAGCCTCTACTACAAAGTTGTAGTCATCAAGACAGTATGGTATTGGCAAAAACAGACACATAGACCAATAGAATAGAATAGAGACCCCAGAATTGGACCCACAAAGGTGTGGCCAACTAATCTTTGACAAAGCAGGTAAGAGTATCTGGTAGAGACAAGGAATGCTTTTAAATCAAAGAGAGTTTGAAAATGAGCACATGACTGTAGGATCTTTGGATTCTATCATGTATCACTGAGTAGCTGCTCTCCTGAAAGAATGGAAATTTCTTTTTTAAAACACACCTAAGGCACTATCTTGAGAATGACACTTTGCAAGGTCGGTGTCCTATTATTTAAGATATCTTATATACTTTGAACCATTAACTGTTGTATATGCTATGTTTCTGACAGATTAGGTGAGTCTAGGAAACAAGAGGTAGAAAGAGAAGTAGAACTTCTCCTTGCTTAGCCAAGTCACCCTCTTGGGAACTATGTAATTTGTGTAGTTCTTATCCCCAGAATTTGGGGTTTAAAGGATTAAAATTCTGGTCTTCAAGGGGGCACGATTCCATCAGGGCCTCAGTAAAATTCTGATGAACTTAGAGCTATAATTTTTACCCTGTAATTTTCGGTTCTTCATTCTAATAGACAAACAGGCAAAAAAGGAGTTACTATAGTAGGGTGGGAAAATAATCATCCTGAGAAGCTAGAGTTCTTGTGACATAATGGGGTCCAAAAAGAATATGCCTGAAACTCAAGAGATTTATGAAGGGAATTCTTGGTGCTCCCATATGTGTTAATAAAGATACATAAGCTATTGCATCAGCTATATCCTAGTAAGGGTAAAGTATTTAGGGACTCACACCTCCCTGATAATTTTTTTTAAATGTTTATTTATTTTTGAAAGAGAGAGAGAGGGAGAGAGAGAGAGAGAGACAGAGCATGAGTGGTGTAGGGGCAGAGAGAGAGGGAGACCCAGAATCTGAAGCAGACTCCAGGCTCTGAGCTGTCAGCACAGAGCCCAATACAGGCTCCAACCCGCTGACCGCGAGATCATGGCCTGAGCTGAAGTTGGACGCTTAACCAGATGAGCCATCCAGGAGCCCCTCACTGATAATGTTTTGATGACACTCCCCAGAAAGAGATGTAGACCTGTGGAAATGTTAGCTGAGGTAAGGGGAAATCTAGAAAAGGCGGTGGAAAAGAAAAGTAATGAATATTAACTGTGGCTTTGAGATTGTGGCTTTTAACACTAAATCCCCCCATTTTAAGGCTTTTTTACATACTGTGCTTGGTCACTACCCTTAAGTGTAAGTAACAGAACTGACTCATTGTGGAGCACAGCAAGTTTTGACTAGTATATAAAGAGTTGACAGTGGCACATTTATGATTCATTAGACTAGAGATGCATATATATGGTTCCTTCTACAATGTAATTTTCATCTTCAGAACTTCTCAGTATTCTCCAATAAATAGGATGCAAGCATATCAAACTGTAGCATTTGCCTGTCAAAAAGGAATCATTTATTAGCTAAGACAGGAAAAAGGTATAATTTTGTATGCGTTTCTTTGCAAATACCCATAAATATACCTTCTGTAATTTTCATTTGGGAAATATTTTTGAATGAATATTCTAGAAATCCCATGGCAGAATACTTTTGCACAAAGTAATGGCCTCTGTTATGTATCATGAATAGTATTACATAATGAGCTAAATAAATAATGGAAAAAAAAAAAAAACAAGCTGATGGTGACTCAAATAGAATGATTTATGACCCAAACCAGTGAATGCTTTTTAGCTTGAAATTGAGTGATTCCCTGTTAAATAAGCATAATAAGTTTCTGCTATATATTATATCTGACTAGTCAAAATATAAATCTGATTATTGCTTATGATTTGCTTGGCTTACCTTTAATCTATTAATTAAACATTGTCTAATCTGTGAAATATAGGACACTTTTGGCAGCTGTGTCCCACAGGATTTAATTCCTGAAATGACTAAATTCCAATCTACTAGCCATCCAATTAATTGTGTTAAGCACTAATCAGACGCTCTGCAGATTTCTCTGGTTTCATCTCATTTCTGGAAACTGAAATAGTAATGCAGGTATTTATGTATGTATACAGAAACTATGCACTTCATTTCTGCAAAGGCTGATCAAGTGAGGAAAAATACTCAAATTTTTGAAGATTACACCTGGATTTATTTTAAATTCTTAGTCTTTTTCAAACTTTAACTCTAAGTGTACTTACTGTACATTTCTCTGGCAGTATGAATCCTTTAGCAATTATGACTTTTTAAATTATTTTGATATTATTCCATTTAGCATATTATTTTTGACTAAGAATGCTGATGTTTGTTTATATGTTAAATATTAGCAAATCTAAATTTCTTTATTCACTTTTTGGTGAAAATAAATGTAAATATAAGTTTTAGTATCCTATTGAGTATTCTACTTAGTTCATATAGAAATTGCTTATAAAATAGAAGATAATTATATTATTTCCATAAATAAAACTTGAAAAATAAAAACTGTAAGTGAAAGGTTCCATTACAAAACTTATATTTATTAATAAAGGGTTCAATACAAGAAAATGTCTAAAGCCATAATATATATGAATGTGCCTATGAGAAGCCTGGGCCTTTTAATAAACAATTTTTCTTGCTCCTAGAACTCAGTTTTGCTATTTTTCAGTAATTTTGACTGACATTATCTGCACAAGTTGACAAATTAGTCACCCTACATAAATACTAAGCTGACCTGAATTCTGCAGTTAGAAGTGATAAGATTTGGAGATAGCTTAGAAGATATGGGAAAAACTTTTAGCATTTAAGGAGATTTATACTCATGGAATCTGCATAGGAGAAAGAGGTTTATATTGACATAAAAGTAAATTCCCTTGGATTAAATATATTAATAAAAATGAAAAATACCTGAACAGAATTTTCTTTTTATTTTCAGTTTATTAAATACTATACTTTCAGGGATCATTTCTATTGTTTATTTTGAGTTTATTATAATCTGAATCAAGTGGAGAAGAGTGTGGCAAAACATCCATCTCTTATGTGCTATAAATTAGAAAACTAAGAAAAGTAAGTAAGCCTAAGGTTTTGACATTTACTCAATTTTATACCTACGTTGAGGTTTTAGTTGGAGCGTCCAGACGTATGTGGGTCAGAAGGTGGAAGTCAAAAGAATTGGTACATGGATGACCCTAGAGGCATCTAGCATAAAGAGGAAGATCTAAAACCCAACTAAAGTTTTGTATACCATCAATATTTATATACAAGAGGAAGGAAGACATCATATATTCTGTGATTCAGAACTCAAGAGTCATAACTCTTGAGATGGAGCCCCCTGATGGTGCCTAATGTTAAACTCAGAGCACCTCCGATTCAGCTGCCATTCTCTACTCCATTTTCTTATCCTCCCACCTGTTGCCTCTTAAGAATTATCCTACAAGGGAAAAGTAGTGTTGGACCTACCTAAAAGAGCTTCTTTCTCCTCAGGATACAGGCTCATCAAGTCCTGCCTTCCTTGGTATCTCTCTGATGGCTTCAAATAAATTTGCTTATTTGTTGGTCTATATTTTGCTCAGATTTTGTTTTTGCTTGATATTGTGAAAAGGATAATTTGCAAAACTTTCTCTATAATTCCCTGATATTTAATCTGAAATCCCTCTATCACACTTTTACATTTGTTTCTAAATAGATTCTGAAATGGGCAGAGAAGTGTCATTTTTAGGATCCCCTCAAATGTAACTTGGAAAAGTAGAGATGGAAAGGCATGGAATGAGCTGAAGAAAGAAAATAAACTGAGAAAAAATAGACAGGTATGGGCAAGATGGAGCATTTAGTCAGGTGTGAAAAACTAAGTTCTTGGCACTGTGGTGAGATATAAAAGCTTTACATAGTAGAATCATTTGTATTCATTTTCAGGTAAACTTCACAGTCTGAAATACCTGTAATATAATAGCTTTTGGCGCTACGTTAAAAAATAAACTTTCTATATAAATAAGATTAATTTTCTATGTAAAATTTGAATTTGTTATATACATTAAATATTTTAAATATTTAGAATATTTTGTGTTTGTATGGTACCAAAATCATGTTAGAGCTCAAACACCAAAGGAAGAGAAAAAAAACTGGAAACTTCTTAAGAGCAATGACGTTCATCTCCCAACAAGGTTAGTGTTGAGATTCTTGATGTAGTTCTTACTTTGGTCTCTGTTGGCCTCACAAAAATCATAATGTCCTATTCCTCTTGCGTAAGATATGTCAAATGAATATTAATCCATGCTCTTAAATTTAGAATAGTTTGCTATTAATTTAATTGGGTATTCAAATAATACTTCTCATAGCATTTATATTATTGATTCAATAATTTAGCAGAAATATTATCTGTGTGAGTCACTGGACATTTGTTATAGTTGTTGCTGCTGAAAATGCAGGAAAAAACCCATACACAATCCTAGGTGTGCATGTTCCAATTCAAAATTTTGCATATGCCTGACCAAGGTTGTTGCAGGGAGTATGGCCAGAGTCTCAAAAGATGAGTCCGCAAAGTGCAGTTAAGTGAAGGTCCTCATAATCCAGTCGGATGAGGCCTTGACTCCAGGATGAAGATTCTTTTTATTAGGATAATTGCTAAAGACTATGTGCATAAAGTCAGCTAAGCAAGTGTGTTCATCAATCTGATTGTTTAGCTTTACAAGGTTGAATTTTGAGTTAATTGGTTTCTATAACACTAGGAAGGGTCAGGTGTGAAGGAGGATCCGCCCTGGACAATGTTAATGGCTCTAGGGGTTCCTTACTGCCACAGCCATGTTCAGCTGTATAAACATGTCCTAAGGCCTTGCACCTTCTCCAGCCCTTCCCTTTTGAAGTCTTTTCCTTCGATGCTTCTCTCCTGCATCTCCCACACAAGGTGAACCTTAAGGAAGCTGTCATGAATGTGGTTTGTTTAGTCTCCTAAAACATATCTCAAAGTATTTAAAAAAAACCATCAATTTATGGATCCTGAAAAACTTAAGTCTGAGAGAGAATAGTGTTACTTTCCAAGTAGTATACAATTTGGAGAAGAAAAGGACAAACACCCAGCTAAGTGATTTACTTACTTAAGGCCAACTAATGTATTAATGTTGGAGAAGAAAAGACTACCTTGATCTGTTTCCTGTGCTGTATTCACTTGAGCTGATTCTATGGAAATAGCAGGACAGGAAAATGAAGAAAAAAAGCAAGTTTTCATTTCAAGGTCCAATGACACTTTTTCCAGAAGCACCAGGCTGCTCTTTTTCAGACGTGTAGTTAAACCATTTAAAGTTAATCCAGAGCCTAGGAGTAGCCATTGCTTAAGAATATGGGGCATCTAGCAGAAGTGATAGTAACCAGGAGAAAAGAGAAGAGAGGAGAGGAAGGGAGGGGAGGGCAGGGGAGGGGAGGGGAGGGGAGGGGGGGGGAGGGGAGAAGAGGAGAGGAGAGGAGAGGAGAGGAGAGGAGAGGAGAGGAGAGAAGTTCACATTAATTAAGCAAAATGTTTCGCACATTTTTCAGCTCTGAATTGATATTCAATATTATTATAAGGTTATGTCACTTTAGAACTAGGTGTGTGATTAAACAGGGTCAAGATCAGCCTTCTTATTTTGTAAAATATTGCATCTGGTATTTCAAGAAAGGTTTATGAAACTTCCTTATTTACTTAGCATGTGGTATAGAAAGTTCTGTTTTTAGAAAGCTTTCCAAAAAACATATTGTTTTGGTACTGATATATAAAAGTAGCAATATGTCTCATATTCCCTTGCTTATTGGCTATATTATCTCTCTTGTGTCTGGTTATTTCCCTGCAAATCTGAGCATTTGAGAAATACTGTTCTATTTCCTTGTAGATATTATGTTGAAAAACTGACATCATGAAGCCCAGCAAAATTAATTGTATGATTGTAAATTCACATAGGATAGAACTACCAGTTCTCACTACTCCAGATGCCTTCTCTGGGACACCAAGGACTTTTTTTGTCCCTAGCTTCCAACTTAAAGTTAATCCCATTTTAGAGGCTGAGGTTATTGAAGGCAATATCCAGATAATTGAGGATTTCACCATTGAACTAAATCACCAACATGGTTTGGAGACTATCTTGTTTAATGTTTATTTATTTTTGACAGAGATGGAGATAGAGCATGAGTGGGGGAGGGGCAGAGACAGAGGGAGACACAGAATCCAAAGCAGGCTCCAGGCTCTGAGCTGTCAGCACAGAGCCCGATGAGGGGCTTAAAATCACGAGCAAACCATGAGATCATGACCTGAGCCAAAGTCAGAGGCTTAACTGATAGCCACCCAGGCACCCCAGGAGGATATGTCCTTTAAATGGAGGACAACTCCAAATCTTCCTTTGTATAAACCTACAATGTGGATTTCATATCCTTTGTGTTAAACACCAAAATTGATATAAGGCAAAACTAAAGATTTACCCAACCATTTCTTTCACCATTCACAGCTATATATTTAAAATGCAACTATACTAGGGTGCCTAGGTGACTTATTTGGTTAAGTGTCTGACTCTTGATTTTGGTTCAGGTCATGATCTCATGGTCTGTGGGTTCAAGCCCTGCATCTGCATTGGGCTTTGTGCTGACAGCATGGATCCTACTTAGGATTCTGTCTCTTTCCTCTCTCTTTACCCCTCCTCTGCTTGTGCTCTTTCTCTCTCTCTCTCTCTCAAAGTAAATATATAAACATTAAAAAATACTGCTAAAAATAAAATACAATTATACATATATACATACATAAATATATATTGTTCTAGCTATATATTATACATGCAAATATATAAAATCAATCTATCGTCTATCAATCTATCAATCAATCAATCTATCTATCTGTAATTTCTCTGTACCTGTTGAATTGAATCACTTAGGAGTGTATAACAGAAGGCAATCCTCAAGTAAGAGTCATTTGGAACAAACCAGCACAAACATGGTGAGATAAGACATTGTAAGATAAAGATTAAAGCAGAAAGTCGAAGACAAGGATACATATTTAAGTCACTGTGGAGAAAAAGAAAAGTGTAGGAAGACTTTGATCAATGATAGTGATGAAAAATGAGTAACTTCAATCAAAAACACCCAAAGCACTTTATAAGCCTGGAAAAATAAATTACTGAAGCCTGGGCAATTCGAATCTGAAGGCATGAAAGTATTAATAGATATAAATGAAAAAGCAGCATTGGTCAATCCAGTTATTTTCTGATGATGCAAACATTTTATCTTCACTCTACATTTGAAATGGTGATCAAAAAGTACTTTAATCAATATCAATAAAAAAGCAGAATTGGTAAATCTATTTATTTTCTAGTGCCACAGTAATTTCATTTTTATTCCTCATTTCCAGTGATCAAAAATACATTGAGCATGAGATTAATTTTACCGAGGAGCAGGGTTGTATACATCTGTTTCTCATTTGAAGCTCTTGAAAGCACTTGCATAATTTTCAGAAGTTTTACTGTTTCAGAAGAAGTAAAATTATTTTAAGTAATACAATTCTTTATTATTTTTAAAGCACTATTATTGGAGGTTTAAAAACATCTGTATAAATAAATATATGGAGGGCTGATAATTTCAAACATTTATTAGATGTAAGGAACTATTCTAAGGGCTTTGTTGTTTCATCCTATGGACAACCCTAATGAAGTAGGCAATGTTATATTGTGCCAATTTTATAGATTAAAATCATAGGCTCCTAATATATTATTTGTCAAAGGACCCATAGCTAGTAAGTAGTGAAGTCAAGATGTACACGTAAGGAGTCTTTCTCTAGGGTTCAAGCTCATATCTATTCTATTATTTCTATCTATCTATCCATCTATCCATCCTTCCATTCATCCATGTATCATGTATCTACCCCACCCTTATCCACATCTCTGTCTTTCTTTCTTCATGTAAACCGACTTAAGTGGAGAACAGTGGTAGAACAGTTTGCTGAAATTCTCATAACCCGAATTTAGAACTAGGTCTTTATGGATCTCCTCTCCCAATGTGAAAGAAAGAAATGACAATCTGTCATTTCTCTAATTCATTGTGCACTGGAAACTGCAGAAGAGGAACTCAAGTTAAAGTTTAGAACCATATGTAATACGGAAATCAATAGGGAAAATAGAATTAAAATAATCAGATATTACAGGAAGAGAGGTACTGACTTGAGCTAATTTCTTCAGTTTTTAAATTTAAAACAAACTGATCAGGATTATGATTAGCCAAATTTTATTTTTAATAGCCATTACATGTACGATCCCATCTAGGCCAGGGTTTCTCAACCATGACATTATTGACATTTTCACACCAATAACTATTCTTCCCCAATGTGACATCCAAAAATGTCTTCAGACATTGCTGAGTATTACATGAAGAGGCAAAATTGGCTCTGAGAACCAATGATCTAAAATACTGGAACAGTTGGGGCGCCTGGGTGGCTCAGTCGGTTGAGCATCCAACTTTGGCTCAGGTCATTATCTTGCAGCCTGTGAGTTCCAGCCCCGTGTTGGACTCTGTGCTGACAGCTCAGAGCCTAGAGCCTGCTTCGGATTCTGTGTCTCCCTCTCTCTCTGCCCCTCCCCCACTCATGCTCGCTCTCTCTCTCTCTCTCTCTGTCAAAAATAAATAAACATTAAAAAAATTGTTTTTTAAATACTGGAATGGAATGCCCATATTTGACATCAGTCTGGTGACGTTTGTTTGCTAACATCTGGGAGATTTGTAATTACTCAGCCTTTTGACAGAAACTCTTTAAGTCTGACATAGTCACCCATTTACAAAAAGATCACTTGTTGTGACAGTAACACCTTTTTAAATGATACAATTTGTTTTGCCCACATAATTGAGAGTTAACTGGCTGTGGTAATTGGTCCAATTGGACATGAATATGTCCTCAGAAAAAGAAAAATTAAAGTGCTTTCATGTCTGGGAAAATTCCCTCTGAGTATGAGAGTGATGAATAATACATACAAGATGAAACATGGTCTGACTCTGGTTCACAGACCTGAGATCCAAAATGAGGCAGAGCCCTATTACAGACTTGCTAATAATCAAACTCAAATCATTTAAGCTTTAGGCCTTAAATAGACCAAAACATTAACTATTAGGCATTAATGACATGAAAGTTAACAGCCTGGGAGCTAACAAAAAGTAACAAAATAATCCATTAAAAAAGAGGGCAGTGAATATGAAAGGCATGTTGCCTATGAGTTATTTTTCAGAATTAATTTATATTGTGTGGCAACTTAGATCTTTAGGAACAGTCTTTAAAATAAGACAAACATTATAATATTATGTTATTAAATTCTATGTAAGACTAAACAGATGTGGTTCCTAACCTGTAAAACCCTGCAGTTTTTAAGATCTTGGTATTTGTAGTAGACATTTGAAATCTTTTTAAAAATAATATGCTATATTCAAATCAGTTATCATCTCTGTACCCAGATGGTATGATGGTAAGTAATCTTAGAAAATTAAGGAATAAAAGTACATTTTATTTTATTTTTAAAAGTTATTTATTTATTTATTTATTTATTTATTTATTTATTTTGAGAGAGAGAGAGAGAGAGAGAGAGAGGGAGAGAGAATATCCTAAGCAGGTTCCACACTGTCAGCACAGAGCCCGACACAAAACTTGACCATGCAAACCATGAGATCATGACGTGAGCCGAGATCATGACCTGAGGTGAGATCAAGAATGGGTTGCTTAACTGACTGAGCCACTCAGGAGCCCCAAGCACATTTGATTTTAAAAACTCAATCCAGGGGCGCCTGGGTGGCGCAGTCGGTTAAGCGTCCGACTTCAGCCAGGTCACGATCTCACGGTCCGTGAGTTCGAGCCCCGCGTCAGGCTCTGGGCTGATGGCTCGGAGCCTGGAGCCTGTTTCCGATTCTGTGTCTCCTCTCTCTCTGCCCCTCCCCCGTTCATGCTCTGTCTCTCTCTGTCTCAAAAATAAATAAAAAACGTTGAAAAAAAAATTTAAAAAAAAAAATAAAAACTCAATCCAAACAATAATTTTTGAATAGAATTTAACTGTGAATTGTAAAAATAGCTTCTAAGTTATGCCTCTGTTACTGTTAAGGTATGTGACTTTGAATGACTCACCAAGTACTTTTCTGTAAATCAGTGATAATACTTGTCCCACTATTTCATAAGGTTATTTTGGAAATCACACTAGATGTATAAGAAATCACATTGCCAACTATAAAACTAATTCATCTCTTTAGGACATTTACTTCTTACAGAATCTGTCCAAAACAGTTTATTTGCCCCATGAAAGTGAATTAAAAGTAATTATTGGTGATCATTCACATCTCAAGGATGGTAGAATTTCCAAATCAAGATGCAGGAAGGTAATAAAGTTCCATTTATGCTTTTGAATAAGGATTGATGTGTGTCATTTTATAAAGAAAGAATAGATGTATATGTAGCCATGTTTGGTGAAGTCAGTCCGGTGAATGTCTTGTGAATGTTTTCACATCTTTGGTAGATGTTTTGTTTGCATATTACATAATTTTATTGAGATTCATTACTATAATTAAAAATTTTTGATATGCAACTTTTTATAAAACGTGATGGAACGGTAAGTGAGGGGCTTCGGTCTTTTTGGATTTGTTTTATTTTCTTTTTCCAGACTTGAAATCTTTTACTCAAATAATATTGTTTTTTATATGTCAATTATTTGCCTATTATGCTAGGGATTTAAGATCTCTGAGAAAGTTCCACTTTATCATTTTGAACAATTTCTTCCCCATTTTGCATAGAGTCAATGCCAACAGTTGTTGATGTCTCTAGAAACAGATGGTTTGTGGGAGGATTGTTGAGTGAGATATTCTGCATCGTGGTCCCAAGACTGCACAGTTGCTGTTGGAAAGGTTACAGAAATGACAACTGGTATAAGAGAAGTTACAAACCAGAGAGTGAAAATAGCCAGACAACTGTATGGAGACTATCCAAATTAAAAGACTTTTTGATGAAATCTTGACATTTCTTACAGAAGAAAATGCAGCAATTGCAAGGAGTTTGGATGGTATTAAGGTGGTTGACATATTGGCAATGCTTTTCTTATCTATTCTTTAGCAAGTTTCACAGTTCAACTTGAGAATGATGAATATGTGGGAGACTCTTACTATAGCAGGATTTTTTAATGTCCTTGGGTTAGAGATAATAGATTTGTTCATTCCTATTTGCACATCATGTCCCTAGTTAAACTAAACGTATTTTTCTTTCATTCCAAAAATTTAATGTTAAGGAAACATTAAATTATTCTCTACCACTTATTTAATGGAGACATTCTTTATCAGAGAAAATAATAAGATTTGGAAAATGAGATAATAGTGTGAACCTTGAGTTAATGTAGCTATTCCAAATATGGGGGGAATTTAGGTTTGAGTTAGGAACATATATAGGGCACATTTCTGTGATTTCCAATGTTCGGTAGCATCTCTCATGAATGTGTTGTAAGTAAGTCTCTTTCAAATGTCAGCATAGTACATGTTAGCCTAGAAGTGTCGGTGGATATGGATTGATTTTTTTCACCTTTTTTTCTCATTTACCTCCTAGTCTTGCTTTCACCATTTAAAGCACAGTGAACTAAATTGTTAGCAAACTCCCTTCAAATATCTGAGTATTTAGGGGCGCCTGGGTGGCTCAGTCGGTTAAGCGGCCGACTTCGGCTTGGGTCATGATCTCAAGGTCTGTGGGTTCGAGCCCCGCGTCGGGCTCTGTGCTGACAGCTCAGAGCCTGGAGCCTGCTTCCGATTCTGTGTCTCCCCCTCTCTCTGACCCTCCCCCGTTCATGCTCTGTCTCTCTCTGTCTCAAAAATAAATAAATGTTAAAAAAAAATTAAAAAAAACCCAAATATCTGAGTATTTAAGAGTAGAAGAATTTTTTTCTTCTACTGATCACTATTTGTAAACATGCTATTTGATTAGATTATTAAATATGTGTTATTTGCATTGTATGATACCAACTGAATTATACTCACTTAGATGTCAATGGGCAGGAAAAAATACTACTAGTGGATTTTCTCGATCTACACATTTACTTAAGAACAATAACTGAGGGCTCATACAGGTGCTATCAGTAGCAACATAGCCTACCAGCATTAGGAAGCCCTAATCACCATTTCCACTTCACTCCTTCCTTTATTCTTTTTTATATCACCTCTCCTTTTTTTCTTTTCTTTTCCTTCTGATGAGGACTTTTAAGATTTACTCTCAGCAACTTTCACATATGCAATACATTATCATTACAAGTCGCCAAGCTATGTATTACATCTGCATGATTTATTTATTTTGTAACTGGAAGTTTGTATCTCTTGATACCCTTCAGTCATTTTGCCCGCTCCCATCTTGCTTCTGGCAGCCAGCAGTCTTTTTTCTGTATGAGCTTGTTTTGTTTCTTTGTTTTAGCTGCCACATATAAGTGAGATCATGTGGTATTTATCTTTTTCTGTCTGACCTACTTAACATAATATCCTCAAGGTATGTCTAGGTTGTCACAATGGCAAGATTCCGTCCTGTTTTGTGGCTGAATAGTATTGTACTGTGTGTGTCTGTATGTGTGCCTGTGTGTACCATGTCTCCTTTATCCATACATTCATTCATGGACCCTTATCCTTTTCCTTCTAATAACCCCAAAAGACAGGGCTAACACCATGATGCATATTGAAAGTTGAAACATACAGATTCGACATACAAAAGAACTAAAAACAACAACAACAAAAATTCCCAAAAGAAAAAAAAAAAAAATCCGTAATGGGTCCCTGGTTGTATACAGCCTGGGGACATGTTGGAGGACTGGTAGTCTGTAAACATCAACTGTGTCAATCAAGTGCAAGATGGCTTTTAAACACCTGTCTGGTCATCAATTGATTGGTTTCCTTCAGGGAATTATAAATGGGAATTTCTGCTCCACCGTCCCTGCTTTACCCCCAATGAAATTAAACAGGCAGGCCAACACAATATATGTTACAACATGTGTTGACAGAAATTGTGCTTGAGTTTCTCATGAGATTTTAGTTTGGGTCATTTTATTTCACAACAGACTTTCAAAACTTTCTTCTCCACATATATCTACATTAATTTAAGGACAGATACACAAAATCATAATGAAGTACAAAGAGGCAAGTGAGAGGATTTTATTTTGTTTTTAAATAATTAGACTTTATTTATTAGAACACTTTAGGTTTAGACAAAAATGGAATAGAAAGTACAGAGTTTCCATTTATAGCCTCTCCTTACTCTGCCACATCCCTTCACTACCCCCATCTAATTTCCTCTATTATTGACATCTTGCATTGGTGCGGTACCTTTGTTATAGTTGATGAATTATTATTCTGATATATTACTACCAAAGTCTATTGTTTGCATTAGGGTTCACTCTTTGTGTTGTACATATTTAGGGATTTTGCCAAATGTATAAAGTTATATATCTCCCATTATGTTATCCTACAGAAGAGTTTCACTGCACTAAAAATCCATTGTCCTCCATCTATTCATCCCTTCTCCATGACCCCCAGCTCCTGGCAACCACAGATAATTTTATTGCCTCAACAATTTTTCCTTTCCAGAGAAAAGATTCTAATTCAAATACCTTTTTATGTTAAATGGTTCTTTTTCCTGAAGGATATTTCAGTTTTGAATAGAAATGGCACATAGTTCAAAAAGTATATGATGAGTGCATTTGGGAGGACCAGCTGTGTTAGCATTTGCTTAGGAGTTAAATGTAGGAATTTGTGCTGCTAATTTATTTAAAAAATAGAAAATATGGACTAATGATGATAATATCAACTTAAACTTAATTGTAGCAATTTAAAAATCTCTGCCTTCAGCAAATGCTTATATTTTGTTGGTTTTTATGACTGATTCTTTAGTAATCCAGATACAACCTACAGAGGCAAAGGCTGTTTCTAACCTAAATGTCATAATTGCTACATTTAGTTTATGGTGGGTCCATTTGGAAAATCAATAGTGATCAGAGAAGAGAAGATTGTGGCCAAAGAGATAAGTGGCAGATGGTCACAATATAGTTCCTGAATGACCATGCAAAGTGACAAACAGCCATCAGCAGAAGGGTTCTGAGATGGAGAACAAGCAGCGTGATGCAGTTTTAAACTCACAATTGCTTGCTTCTTTTGTCAAGTAACTTCTAATAATTCTCTGAAGAATTTTAAAACCTCTGAATATTATACCCAGGGAAGGAAGCCATTTTTTGCAATGGCAGAGCTTCCAAGAATACTATTTTGGTGAGCTAAGCTCTATTTCCTTACTGTACAGGACAAGGTAATGTTCATTACAACTGTATCGTAGTGATCCATTTGGCATAGTCTTAAATCCAGTCTAATTCGAAAGCAAATTTAAATTTCATAAAACCCGACAGTAACGCTGAGCATATATTTTTTCTTTTATTGATAATGGTTTTATCATACTTAAATTGATTTTTTAATTTTTATACATAATGTTTAAAGATTTGTCACCATTTTTTCCCAAAGATAAAAATATTTATTATGTTAGAAAATGAATTAGGTATTTGCTTGGGACTCTACAAGTTTTGCATGTTAACTATTTTAAATTTATTTTGCCTTATACTGAAGATGATATGTATTCATTCATTTTAGTAGTATTTATCATTAAAGTAGTTCTCAATTTTGTTAAATAATAGTACTGTGGTGCCTGGGTGGCTCAATTGGTTAAAGCCTTGGACTTCGACTCAGGACATGATCTCACAGGTCATGGTTTGAAACCCTGTTGGGCTCTCTGCTGGCAGCACGGAGCCCACTTGGGATCCTCTGCCTCCCTCTCTCTATGCTCCTCCCCTGCTCGTGTGTGCTCTCTCTCTTTCAAAACTAAACATTAAAAAAAATAGTGCTCAACTCCTTATGATCTCAAATCCATTTGTTTAGCAGAAAATATTAAATACCAAAAGAAATATCTGAAATACCCAGTTAAAATTAAGAATTTCACATACTTTTTTAGATGTAAATTTGAAAAACAAGACAGGAGTGCTGATTCGTAGGGGCACATGTACGCCAATGTTTATAGCAGCGCTATCAACAATAGCCCAATTATTGAAAGAGCCAAAATGTCCATCAACTGATGAATGGATAAAGAAGATGTGGTATATGTATAAATGTGTGTGTGTGTGTGTGTGTGTGTGTGTGTGTGTGTGTGTAATGGAATGCTACTTGGCAATGAAGAAGAATGGAATCTTGCCATTTGCAACAACCTGAATGGAAGTAGATGATATTATGCCAAGTGAAATAAGTCAGTCAGAGAAAGATATCATATGTTTTCACTCATGTGTAGAAGTTGAGAAACTTAACAGAAGACCATGAGGGAAGGGAAAGAAAAAAATTAGTTACAGAGAGGGAGGAAAACCATAAGGGACTTTTAAATACAGACAACAAAATGAGGGTGGAAGGGGGTGGGGGGCTAGGGGAGTGAGGAAAATGGGTGATGGGCTTTGAGGAGGGCATTTGTTGGGATGAGCACTGGATGCTGTATGTAAGTGATGAATCATAGGAATCTACTCCTGAAGGCAAGAGCACACTGTATACACTGTATGTTAGTTAACTTCACAATAAACTATATTTTAAAAAATGGGCAGAGACATAAATAGACATTTTTCCAAAGAAGACATATAGATGACCAATAGACGCATGAAACGATGTCCAACATCACTCATCATCAGGGAAATGCAAATTAAAACTACACTAGTTTTGTATTAACAGGATAGCTAAAACTAACAACACAAGAAAGAACAGGTGTTGGCAAGGATGTGGAGAAAGGAGAACCCTCTCACACTGTTGGTGGGAATGCAAACTGATGCATCCAACTCTGGAAAACAGTATGGATGTTCCTCAAAAAGTTATAAATATAACTACTCCATCATCCAGCAATTGCACTACAGTATACTTAAGAATACAAAAATACTTATTCAAAGAGGCACATACATACCATTGTTTATAGCAACATTATCTATAATAGCCAAATTATGGAAATAGCTCAAGTGTCCATTGACTATCCATGAATGGATAGAGAAGAAATGGTGTGTGTATGTGTGCATATGTGTGTGTATATATATATATATATACACACACATATACACATATATATGTATATACACATATATATGTATATACACATATATATACACATATACACACACACACACATATATATATACGCATATATATATACACATATGTGTATATATATATATACACACACATATGGAATGAATATATATATGGAATGAATATATATATATATATATGGAATGAATACATATATGGAATAAATATATATATATATACACATATATATGTATATATATATGGAATAATATTCATCCATAAAAAGGAATGAAATCTTGCTATTTACAAAGACATGGAGGAAGTAGAGAATAATATGTTAAGTGAAATAAGTCAGTCATAAAAAGGCAAATATCTTATGATTTCATTTATATGTAGAATTTAAGAAACAAACAAGGAAAGAGAGAAGAGAGAGAGAGAGGCAAACCAAAAAACAGACTCTTAACTATAAAGAGCAAACCAATGGTTACCAGAGGGGAGGTGGGTGGGGTGGATGGGTGAAATAAGCAATGGGGATTAAGGAGGGCACTTGTGATGAGCACAGGGTGATGTATGTAAGTGATGAATCACTAAATTCTACACCTGAAACTAGTATTATACCTGTATATTAACTCATGAATTTAATTAAAAACTTTAAAAGCAAAAACAAAAAAGATACATATATCCAATCTATTAGCATTTGAAAAAATTATGCCATTTTTGAGACAACCACAATGTAATTCCCACAATATAACATGATAGAAAATCCACATAAAAAAGTGAATTGGGGTTCCTGGAGCTCCTCTCACCTGCCTACATGCCACCCACCACCTGTGACTATGCAGCTGGCCTCTGCTGCCAGCCGAACCCTTAAAAAGGCCTTTGCTGCGCAGGCCAGGATGCCTCTCCCTGTTCTGGCCTTTGCCAAAGAAAGTTAACTTTGCAGAAGAAAAGAAGGAAACGTGGACATGAAGAGGAGAATCTAGCTGGAGCTGAGGAACCAAACCTGGGCAGCTGTTTGCGAACTTGTCTTGAACAATTGCAAATCAAATGATAGGAGAATTGAGATCTTAACTGATGAAAGTGTGAACTTAGAGTTCCTTGGTTTAATAATTGGAGGCTTGGTTTCAATTTCAAATCTCCCCAAACTACTGAAATTGAAATAGCTCTTGACCATGACCAAGAGGATCGGCAGGTCCGTGACTCAGATGCCAAAGTGGATGGTGTGGTTGAAGAAGAGGAGGAAGAAGAAGGAGAAGATGCGGAGGATGAGGATGGTGAAGAGGAGGAGTTAGATGATGAAGAGGATGAATAGGAAGAAGTCAGGGAGGAAGAAGAATTTGGACATGCTGGAGAAGTTGTTGGATGAAGACGATGAGGATGAAGATGAAGATAAGATGAGGAAGAAAGTGGGAAAGTTGAGAAGAGGAGGGAAGAAACAAGATGGTGAAGGAGAAGACGGTTAAGACCCCAAATAACCTCTGAAAAACCCCAAAACAAATGAACAACTATTCATTATTGGTTGAACTGCTCATATGGATTTTGTAGCTGTTTTAAGAAAAAGGTAGCTGTGATAACAAACCCAGGACACCCACCCACCCAAAGAGGCAAAGAATAGTTCTTGTGACATTACACCTTCCTCCATTTAGTCCCTCTTGGAAGTTGACCACTGAACCTGGGGTCTTCATTCCAACAAAATTGTAAGCATTGTTAGCTTTGTGTTAAGACTCTTGCTGTAGCATGGATAGTGGTGATTGGTGAGTCATCTGTGGCTACCAGTTACACCAAGACTGTAACAGCATTTTTACTTTCTGTACAACAAAGGAACTTTGAAAATAAAATCCTAACATTTGGGGGGAAAAAGGTAATTATAATTGACACTGAGCTGAATGGAGTTCAGCTAGAGTTGGAACATCATTAGCTTAAGCCAATGTTATGTACATTTCTTCTCTGAAACTGAAGCTCCTTAAGATACTCGATGAAAAATAAATTTCTGTGTATCTGTATCTTTGTAAATTTATGTATATAAAATGCATGTGTATATATATATATATATATATATATATACATATATATATGTATCTGTGTGTATTAAATATTAATATATTTATGTATGAAAGTATGCAGTGATTCTCCCTTGTAGATTAACAGGAGATATTAGAATATTAACCACTTCAATGATGATTATGTCTGAACAAAGATTCTCTTGACAAATGTCAATAGTATGGATATATGGATAGAAAGAGCAGACATAGGCAGTATTTGAATACATCAAATAATATTTGCTCATCCAAATGTTGAAGTAGGTTACTATCTATAATCAAGATATAGAGAGAGAATGAATGTTGTGTCTGGGACATAAGATATTTCTAGCCCATAGGCCTCAGCAGTGGGAACACAGTTCCAAATGGTGACTTCTGAGTGAGGGTCTTATCAGGCATTTTGAAATGAATACAACTGTTTTTATATATGTCTTGGATAAACTGGCATGTAGTTTTGCCTGGGTATGTGTTATAGGCCATTTTGCATGAGTCCCGCCAATTTCAGAATTATATGAAACACACTATTACTAAGGTATGGTACCTGGTATAATCAGGTATAAACATTTTTATCTGTCGTTCTCAGTGATAATAAAGATCGGTTCAAATATGTTCCTAAAACACTTTCTCATTCACTCATTCCATTATTGTTCACTGGTTCCAGTTATTCCATTAGTCTTGAACCATTCATTGTCTACCTTTGCATTTATGGACATATTGGTAGTATAAATTTGGACATTCTAACCACCAGTGACATGAACTCGAATTTCAATTTTTCATTCTTGCTTGATGGCTGAGGGTATTATATACCACTCATTTGGGTAATTCTGTATCTCAAGTTGCCTTTCTTTTATACCAACTGTCCATGCCATCTTTTTGGCTGATTTGCATATTTTTCCAAACGCACTACTGTGGGACCCACCTAAAGGCCCTGGGAAGCTCGCCCTGATTCAGCACGTTCTAGTTTGCACCTTTGTGCAAACTGAGTGCTTAGCAGCTCTACCTCAGCTTTGCCAGCGGAGGAGTGATCCGACACATTTTTCACAGCAACCTACCAATAGCTTCAATCGCTTTGCTTGTGTTACAAGTTTGAGAAGCGCTGCTTTAGCAGTGTTGCTGAAAAGAAATCTTAATTTTAGTTTAGGGCTTTGCTGTTCACTGTGTGCAAACAACAGAAACAAAGAAAAATCTACTTTTGTACTTTTTCTGTCCTAGATCTTTGGGAGCTCTTTATCATGAGGTGTTTCCCACATGCGAAAATGAAGTATTAATACACACCCTTTAGAGTTTGGTTGGAGATTAAGAAAATGACTCGTAAGATATGAATGTCTGCCACTGTTCCTAGCACATAGCAGATGTTTGTTAAACATAAATCTGCTCTTGAGATCTTTAAAATCTACCTGAGGAGTGTGATAATTTCTGATACTGAAATCATTATGACTTAAGCTGTTATCGTTATAACAGCTTTTTGCACATGCCAATGGCTCTCAGTCCTTGTGCCTGAACATTAGCCACCAATGGTAAAAATAATACCAAAAGGAATCTTCTTTATGAGCATTCAATAGATGTATCCTAAACAATTGAAACACGTCATGGCATCTGATAATTATAGCAACATTGACAGGTGGGAACTGTTACACTCATTTGCACTGTATGAATAAGAAAGTTAGACTTTGGTAGTTAAAGGGTACTCTAAGTTCCTATGCCAATAAGTGTTAGCATTTCTTGAACCTGTATTGTCTGATTCCAAATTCCATACCCACATCCATAAGCACTGTGGTAGGGCCACTAGCCAAGAATTAATGGCTTTTCAGGGAAAGAGGAGCAGTATATCAGAGCAGCCTAGGAAAAATAAAACTTTCAAAATTAAAATGTCAAGTCAGGTTTGTTTAGAGGAAAATTAGCTTAGGATTTCAAAGCATTACTTTAAGAATGCCAAATGAAAGGGATTCTCGCTTATCTTTTACTTCATTTTTAAACTTTATTATATAATGTTCTCACAGGCATTATCCATTACTTGTAATTCTGCATTCTTTTTTATATCCTAGAGTTTAAATGCCCCCTTTAGAACTTATGTCAGTAATAAAAACATCCTTGGTTGCTTTTACATCTCTGGCTTTAGTGACTTAAGACATTTTTTTTTTTTTTTTTTTTTGTATACTACAGGAAGCCCCGTATTTTTTTAATTTTTTTAATGTTTATTCATTTTTGAGAGAGAGAGAGACAGAGCACAAAAGACACAGAATACAAAGTAGGCTCCAGGCCCCAAGCTGTCAGCACAGAGCCTGATGCAGGGCTGGAACCCACTTACCATGAGATCATGGCCTGAGTTGAAGCCAGATGCTTAACTACTGAGCAACCCAGACACCCCTGAATCCCCATATTTTTACAGTTTGATAAAAAATATCTATCTTCTCTATCTATCCAACTGTTTTTTGTGTCTATCTATCTATCTATCTATCTATATGTTTTTATTCTTCTACCAAACATAAATGATAGAAATTATTCATTTAGTTGGTTTTTGGGATCTGACAGGCCTGGCTTCAAGTTCTGATTTCCACACCATCTAACTCTGTGAACTTTGGAAGATGTATTAATTCTATTGTTGCAAAGCAAATTGCTACAAATTTAACAGTTTAAAAAAACATATATATTATATACATAGATATATATTATATCAGGTGTACAGACACAGCCTATCTTGGTCCCCTGTTCAGGTCTCAAGGATGCTGTAGGGTTGGGGATTCATTCCAGCTGTGCTCAGGATCTTTTATTAGCTCACATGCTTACTGGCAAAATTCATTTCCTTGCTGGGTAGATTTCATTGGTGCTTACTTTTTCAAGGAGAGCAGGCAAATCTCTCTGACCTTAAGGAAAGCCTTATTTTAGGCTTGACTCTTAAATCTGTGTTTTCTGATTTGTATATAGATATAATGACATACACCTCTTAGTGTTACTTGTGAGTATCAAATGAGAGAATAATATAGCATTATAAATATTCAAATGTTATTTATTTTTTAATTAAAATCTAGCTTTTTCCTTCATCATCAGAGTAATCTGTGTCACCTTCCATTCCAGGTTATGGTTAATGCATAATTTACTTATATTTCTCAATTTCTAGGCGAACTTCATTAGACATTTGGTTTTATATATTTTACATATAAGGAACTTAGAAAATGTATCTGCAGGTATAGGTAGGAGTGCAGGTTTTCTATGGAAGTAGAAACATTGTTAGTGTCATTGTTTCTATTTTCTCAATTTAGTGGTGAAGACTATGGTGAGATAAGATATTTGAAAATGCTTTGTTAACCATGAATCGTATTGCAAATATGAGGAACACATTTTGATGCAGGCTAATAAGGACTTAGTTTAGGGTGAAGATAGGGGAAAAATAGAGGAGGAGAACAAAAGAGAATATTATAAAGAAAAGTCAGATTTGGAACAACTGAGTACCTGTGTCATAATATTTATGAAGAAGGGCACTGAGGTAGACAGGGCTTCAAGAGATTGTCACAAATTTTTTCTGCATTGTTTTCTATCAGCTGGATGCAAGAAATCATCCAGAGGACAGATCTCTGGTTCACTGAAGAACAATTTTGAATGTTCCCATTTGTTGTGTAAGTCTCAGGACAATCAATCCTGTTGCCCTAGGGGTCCTTAGTGATAGACCTTTTATGATTTGTGATGGTCTTTTTAGTTATTTTTGTATTGGTGCAAAGGAACTTCCTTGGAAGGAAAGGAGATAGAATCTGCCTAGTACCTTATGAGGCTCAGTGTTTTTATGATCTCTCTGACAAACAGAGATGATCCTAACTTCAGTTGGCTGACTGTAAGTATACCCAGTTCTGTGATAGGGAACTCGTCGTGAAGGAAAGGGGAATCTGCATGGTGTCCTCAGCTTAATATCAAGGTCTGATAGGCAGCACTGGAGAGCTGGGTTTGTCCCAGACTGTGCCTGACATCTGAGTGTTCCTCTTGGCTGGTTTAGACATCCTCACTGTGAGGCCATATCTAGGAGCAATGGCAGGATGTTGAACTATCCACTGGATTATTCTTACTTTAACTCCCATCAAAGAAGATTCAGACAAACAAGAGAGTAGGATCACATTATTCAGTAACTACTGTGCCTCCCAGGGGATATGGCTTAGTAAGAGCTTTATTGAGGAATAGATACATATCAAAAGGAGTAGTACTAGTATTAAATGTGACCTCTGTGGCAGTGAAAGATACAAGAACAACTAAACATTGGTATATGCATTTGGATTATTAAGGTTCTCAAAGCAGATCTCTTCCTGGTGTTTGGAAACAAAATTGGCTTTGGGTTGATTAAAACTTCAACACTATTTGTTAATTTTAGGTCTCAAGAATGGGAAACTAGATGTGCTGCTAATATGGGCAGGTTGTGGCTCAAGTGATTAATTTGAATTAAAAAGCTGATGGAGAAGGAAAACCAGATGTGCCTATAAAAGTATTTCAAGGTCTTATTTAAATCAATGCCACCATTCAGCCATTTAACAATCATTTAGCAAACATTTTTTATAACTTTTTTTATAACTCCTATGTGTCTGCAACTTACTATTATTCATCAGAAGGTCAAAAAAACTTCTTTGCAACACCACCAGACCGTATGAGAAAGTAACAGACCTGTATTTATTTCAGAGTCACCTTGCAACTAATAATGAACAGAAAGTAGAACTCTATTCTCAGTATATTTTCAAGGTAAACCAAGCAGTCACCCATGATTATTTTTCACATCCAATCTTTTAGGGAGTATGAACTTGCTTTGTTCCAGTTTGTGCTTTTTCAAAGCAAAAGCTCAGCATTAAAAATACACGACTGAGAGAAATGTGCATTGAAAAGGAAAAAAAACAAAAAACAAAAAACCCAGAAATGTCAGGTGGAGAACCTGGAAACAAGAACAAATATCTTGGGAATTATTTGAATCATAGTGTATCCTCAAAAGCCAAATGATAGGTTTAGTTATTTCTGGTTTCTTAATTATTTGGGTGTTGCTTCTAAACCAAGGGTAATTGAGTCTATTCTAGAAACAAAACTTCCAAAAATTCAGTGTAAGATAAGATGTATTATTGTCAAGTTACCACATATTTAATCTAGTCAGGAAGTTTTAAAGTTCTGCGTGGAAATGTTCATCACTTAACTTTTCTTGACCTCAGTTTTCTCAGATGTAATTGTAGAGTAGGATTAGTTGACCTGTCAACCCCCTTCTGGATGCAATATTATGCCTGATGTTTAAATATACACAAAAGGGATAATGTAAGGTACATAATCCCTGTTTTCTAGGAACATAGCAGACAAATCTCCTAAAATATTAGAAACATTATAATTTAATATTAAAAGACTGGAAAGTAAATCCAGGTACAAAGGCAGAAATCTGAAGTCATTTAGTTGGTAGAAAGCCTACTGGGAGGGAATCAGCAATTTTCTTTGCCATGTATTTGCTATTTCAGAAAAAACCTTAAAGTTGTAATTGATTTTTACTCAATTTGATATAAAGCTACGCAGAGTCAACATACAATTAAATTTCATGGGGGTTTTACTCTGCCATTTAAAAAAAAAAATTTTTAATGTTTATTTTGAGGGAGAGACACAGGGTGTGAGCAGGGAAGGCTCAGAGAAAGAGGGAGACACAGAATCCGAAGAAGTCTCTAGGCTCCGAGCTGTCAGCAAGAGCCTGATGCAGGGCTCGAACTCACGAACTGTGAGATCATGACCTGAGCCGAAGCAGATGCTTAACTGACTGAGCCACCAGGCGCCCCAACTCTGCCATTTTTAATAAATATCTTTTTTCACTGTTACATGAGAAATGCATCGTTAGTCACTACTTTCCTGTCTTTGAATAATGTGGCCACCAATGAATATTTTTGAGAAGGTTACACCTTTTGTGATCCACTGAAATATGTTGCATCCCATCACTTGTGGTTTCCGTATTTGGGAATTAGCCTGCTTGCTGAAATTTATTTGCGGGGAACCTTGGTGTCTCAGCCGGGGAAAGGTTCCACTCCTGCTTTCAGCTACGATCATGATCTCACAGTTTGTGGTTTCAAGCCCCACATCAAGCTCTGCACTGACATTGTGGAGCCCGCTTAGGATTCTCTCTCTCTTCCCCTCTCTCTGCCCTTCCCCTGCTCACATTCTGTCTCTCTCTCTCAAAATAAATAATAAACTTTAAAAACAGAAAGTGACATGAAATTAATTTGCAACCCCAAAGTCAATACTCATAATACTTTTGAGGTCATTTGCAGACATGTGTGGACATGTGCAAGGCAATGAAAAAGTTGAGTTGCCTCACGTGTACGTTCCCAGTTGAGGTCAGACAAGCATGACTTCTTGTTTTAGCTTTTATACTATAAATGAGTTTCTTTCTGGTGGTTTTTCAGTGTGATGTTTAAACCTTTTTTGTGCTTTTTTTCGATAATTCACTGTTTAAGATATCCTCCAAGTGTAGTGCCAAAGTCCTGACTAGTATTCCTAAGTGTAAGAAGACTGTGTTGTGCCTGCAGAGAAAGTTCATGTGTTCTGTAAGCTTCATTTAGACATGCATTACTGGTGTTGATAGCTATGAGTTCAACGTGAATGAATCAACACTACACATGTAATAAGAAATATACCTAAAACAAGGTTATATATTGATCGATGAGCAAAATATTGTGACCAGAGGATCACAAAACCTAACCCTATGGATGTCCTAGGAGCAATGGATCAGTATTTGCTAATTCAGTGTTCATGACGATTTTATAGAATGATTCAACTGTGCTAGGATGAAAAGATAGTTTAACAACTAGACAATTGGAGGTGATAGATAAATATCCACATATTTGTGAAGAGGCAGTGGGTAGGAGTAGTTTCAATTTGTTATAAAATCTCTAATGGCTTCTCTTAGGAATCACAGTAACCAAAATCAGACTCAAAGTTTTATGACTCATTTTGGACATTAAGATGTATGTTGCCTAAGAAGTCAATATGCTGATTGGCATGTGTACAGAAAAATCCTGCTCTCGTGGCACAGTGCAGTTTTTGTATCTTATCTATATCTAACAGTGATGGCCGTGATGCAACAGCTAATTCCAAAATGCCTGAAAAGTATTTATTCACTTACTTCTCCAACAGTTATCCAGCACTTAGCACAAGTCACACATATTGTTCTACTCATGTAGGAAAACATCCCCACTGTCGGTTTGCTATAAGCAAACAGAAGATTGCAGTTAACTTGAGGGTCATTTGGTGTATGAGAAAGGAAGCCATCTGAGAGATAGGTTATTTCCTTTTGTTATTGAAATGTCTTCAACATATAGCATTATATTAGTTTCAGACATACAACATTATGATATTTGGATAGAGAGATAAGTTTCTGAATAATGAGGAAGTCTTTTTCATAATTTTTAATCTAAATAATAAACTCATACCCACCTAAAATCAGTGAAACTTTGGTAGCACTGGGTTCAAGATATTCTTAAAGTGATATTCATAGTCACTTTCAAGTAGAAGACATAGATGGAGAATCACACCTCCAAAATGTACAGTAGTTCATAAATTTATGAATTTGCACATTGAAATAGAAATAGCTAGGGCTGCCTGGGTGGCTCAGTCAGTTAAGCACCTGACTTCGGCTCAGGTCACAATCTCACAGTTTGTTGGTTTGAGCCCTGCATCAGGCTCTGTGCTGACAGCTCAGAGCCTGGAACCTGCTTTTGATTCTCTGTCTCCCTCTCCCTCTGCTCCTCCCCAACTTGTGCTCTGTCTCTCTCTCTTTCAAAAATAAAAATTAATTTTTTTTAAAGAAATAGCTAAAGCAATAAGAATATCATTCAGTTAAAAACTTGAATGTAGAGCATTTGATAACCGTTAGAATGATATGTATCTTCCAACAGCATACCATCTCCTGTAAAGTGAAGTTACCTTTTTGACAGAGGCAGACATAACTGCATATAGGGCAAAGAAACAGATTAGGTATGTTAAATTTGGGAAAAATTAGTGGATCTGATAAAAATGATGAAAATAGTTTGTAGCCTACTTCTTGCTCATAGTTACCAATAATGCAATAAGAAAATATTGGTATTTAATACTATATCCACCTTTTATTTATGAACAGATATTTTGACAATTGGTTGGTAATTTTGTTTAGTTTAACCATACAGTAATCTACTTTGAATTTGGCATGTAAAATAACTGAGTCTTCTTAAATAATAACTTTTGGCTTTATTTTTTTTTAATGTATATATATTTATTTTGAAAGAGAGAGAGAGCATGCGAGCAGTGGAGGGGCAGAGAAGGAGAGAGAGAATCTCAGCACAGAGCCTGACAAGGGGCTTGATCTCATAAACCCTGAAATCATGACCTGAGCCCAAATAACGAGTCAGACGCTCAACCAACTGAGCCACCCAGGCACCCCATTTCTTGCCTTTACAAATTTTCCTTAATAAGTTTAAGTCTTGCATCAAGCCTTGATCCTTGACCTCTTCTAGGCACTCTATCAATTTCACTAATGCCATTTCCTCACTTCCTATTGATATGCCAGTCCTAGCCAGATCTTTGTCTTTTCTGAATTCTAAACATATATATCCAAAAGTTGGCCTGACATTTCCACTTGGATGTTTCAAAGGACTCTCAGAAGCAAATGTGTCCAAAAAAATTTGCTTCTAAATATGTCCTTTTACTGTATTCACTGTTTCAGTGAAAGGCACACACATTTGTCTAATTACAGAAGGAGGAAATCTTCTCCCGCACTTCACATCCAATCTAAATACACTGTTGTTGATTTTAAGTTGTATGTTCTTCTCTCTCCATTGCTAATACCATAGTTCATACTGTTCAATAGCTTACAATCTGGTCTTCTCACATCTACTCTCCCTGTCCAAATGGTTCTCTCAGCCAATATGAATTCCAAAAACTGTCGGAATAAACAGTTTTCAAAATTTACTTTTTGAAATCCATCCCCATTGCTCTATCCCATATATTTATATCATATTTATGTTTTTTTCCAACTTTTCATATTCTCAAATAAATAATGATTTTTGCTAACTCAGAGCCTTTATACTTTCTGTTGCCTTGAGAAGCTCTTCCCACTCCCACCCCCTTTCTTTACCTTCTTATTTGTTGTTCATCCTTCAGATCTCAGCTGAAATATCAGTTCCTGATAGAATACTCACTAACAATGCCTTCCTTCAATTGTATTGTTTCTAGAACATTTGCTCATGGCACTTAGTGTTTTTCCTTCATTGCATTTCTCATTGCAATTGGAAGCTTAGACATTGGATTTATTTTCTATTTCTCACTATTTTGAGGACGTATTTTTGGAATTAAGTGATTAGTTACAGATTTTGGTATATTTTAAAAACAACTGAATGTCTCTCTTCTTTTGGCAAGCCCTATCAGCAATCTGGAAACAGCATGGGGCTACTTGTCCACTCAGCAGCAAAGATTATTCTAAGACAGGATGTTGGCTGGACCCACTGTAAGATCTATTTTCCAAGATAATGTTTCCTTTTCTTTTTTTTTTTTTTTTTTAACGTTTATTTATTTTTGAGAGAGAGAGACGGAGTGTGAGCTGGGGAGGGGCAGAGAGAGAGAAGGCGACCCAATCCAAAGCAGTTTCCATGCTCTGAGCTGTCAGCACAGAGCCAGACGCGGGGTTTGAACTCACAAACTGCGAGATCATGACCTGAGCCAAAGTCGGATGCTTAACCAACTGAGACACCCAGGAGCTCCTTTCATGTGTCTTTTTCTAAAAGTGTGGCTCGAATCTAAACACTTCTGTCATTTTACTTAAACCCAAAATGTAAATTACATCTTTATTTGTTATCTCTCACCAAAAACAAAGTAAGACAAAACAAAATAAAACAAAACAAACCTGCAGTCAATAGAGCTATCAGTGAAAATATATATATTTGGTCTTGGGACACTATGGATTTTATTCGTGGATATTTTCAATCATTTCTCTCCCAAGAAGCAAAGAACAAGAATAATGAGACAGAAGTACTATATCCAACAAAATGGAAATGTATATACTATTGATAAAAGAAACAAAACAAAACAAAAGACAAATAAGCAGCAAAATAACACAGCTGGCCTCCCTGAATTTAGTTTCAGGGACCTATTCAGAGAATGTCATCATTCCCTTTTTGTTTATTTTGAATAATTATTTTTGATATTCGGTACTTCTGGCTTACAGAGTATCCCTCAATGTTCACAAGGGCTAATTAGGTAGTTTTCAAATGAAATTTACATCAAAATTACCTAAGTAACATTTTATAATCCAGATACCAAAGCTAAATTTTCTTAATTGGAATTTCCAATTCATACATGTATGATAAATACAACAGAAAAATTTTTGCCACAAGTCATGAAGGGGAATCACCATGCCAGATGTTGCATCCATTGGGATGCTTTAGCTATTAAATGTTTTCTGCCTGAAATTTCTTTGTGCTTTTAAGTATACTTAAGAAATCATTTTTAGACTCACTGACTTTCTTAATTTTCTTCCTAAAAATATATAAATTGATGTATAAAAGTAGATTTTATTTTATACCTTTCATTATAATACATTAGATCTATAGTAACTAATGTATGTGGGATAAAGAGTAGCCATTTATGTTAAGATTGAAATAAAATGCACACAATGTTAGAGTGTACAAGGTGTGGGTAAAGAGAAATTTAGCTGAATTTAAAGTTGGTTGTGCACTGTTACCAGATACTCAAGACAGTGCTAGCATTACAGATAAAAGTCTTATCCTATCTGAAAATATTTTAACATGTCTTTATTTTGTAATGTTTATTGATTGATTTTTTTTTTTTTTTTTTTTTTTTTTTTGGGGGGAGATAGCATAAAAGCAAGGGAGGGGAAAAGAGAGACAGAGACACAGAATCTGAAGCGGGCTCCAGGCTCTGAGCTGTCAGCACAGAGCCTGACACAGGGCTTGAATTTAGGAACCGTGAGATCATGTCCTGAGCTGAAGTCGGACACTTAAACCACTAAGCCACCCAGGTACTCCTAAAATGTCTTTAAAAATGGACAGTTACTTAGTCGGTATTTTAATACTGTGGTAGCCATTTTCTAGTAGGGTATAATTTCTGGTAAACAAACCAAATTCAAAGTTATTTGGTTCAAATGATCAACATTCTATGTTAGAAAGTGGATGAGTTACTAGACCAGCTGTCCAGAGCATACAGACAATTACCAGGTGTACTCACAACTGCAAAGAAAAGACCCCCCCCCACCCCCACCCTGTTCCCAGAACCAGCCAGGGCGTGCCCGGTTGTGGTCTGACCTAAAGGCGGGAACCAATCAACTTCTGCTGAGTGTTCAGATTTAAATGTCAACCAATAACAGCTCTGTAACTGCAAAAAAATCCCTAACTTGTTTGTGCCTGTCTATAAAAGAAGCCGTAAGATCCTCGCTCGGGGCCTCTTAGCATCACCGGCAACGAGTGCGCGGAGGACCCTGTTGGAACCTGCAATAAACGACCCTTGCCGCTTGGCTTTGGCTTTGACTCTGGACTCTGGTGGTTTGTTTTTGGGGGGTCTCTCGAATCGGGGCATATCAGTTGACTGCATAAAACTAAAGCCAATTAACTATGCCTTAAACATAAAGGATATGTACTATTTTACATGATTCATAAACTTAACAAAGTCATAAATGACAGTTTATTTCTTTCCATCTTTCTGTTCTGCCATTCTTACCATGTTAGTTTTAGTTACTCAGGATCAAAAGATGCTTCCGTAACTCTGAAGATCCCACATTCTGACAGTAATTAACAAAGACAGTTAAAGAGGAAGCTGCCCGAAAATCTTTTCTGTGTGTATCATTGGCCAGAACTATTCCATATGCCTGAACTTGATAAGAGTTATAAAACCAACTACCTTAGCTTAGACCATTCACATTTCATTCTCTGGGGATAATATTCATCCTTGAGGGACATGTCTATTTAGAGGAGAGTGAACAAACCGAGCTTTTGTTAGCATAGATGAGGAGTGAGATGACTATTGAGTAGGTGACAATGGATTATCTGATATCAATTAGCATAGCTAAGAACAAGACATTTGAACAAGATTTTGTATTCAGGAAACTTGTAACTAGACAGCATTCAAAGACTAGGGGATAACAAGTGAGCTGACACTGATAGTTTTGATTAAGGTTCAAATATCATGGGAATTTTATATACAGTTCAGCTAAAAGGCGAGTTTTTCTTTTGGCAAAAGCAGCACAGAATTTGTAGGCCAGTCTTGTCATGCACTCTAGGTCTGTAGTTCTCTCTTGTCCAGTAAGAGAGCAGACACAGGATTGAAATGTGAGAGAGGCTAATGTCCTGGAGGAGACAAGAGCCCCGAGTAAGGGTCCTTCCTCCGTTTTTATTAGGATCAGAAGGCTTATAAGCATAATGGACCTGCACAAAGACAATGAAATCGTGAACATTAACTCATGGGCATGAGGGAAAGGGGGTTTTGAAGATATGAGGTGTTAAGGATTTGGGTCAATACAAAACAAAGTCCTGGTGCCAGGTAGATGGTTGTTTACAGCAGACGTGAGGCCCCACCTCTGTTTACCTAAACTTGCCTAGGGGATAAGAAAGACAGAGCAAGCTACCTCTGGGTCAACAAGGCACCTTTCTCTTGCTAATTAACTCCACTCTGGGCACTTTGCCCTGCTGTGGTCTAAAGTCCTGTTTTCCTGTTTTTGTCCTTCCTACCAGGGAAAGCAGCTTTCTGCTATTGTCCTAAGTTTGGGGGTGCTTCCACCCTGAACACCTAATTTTGTTTACCTAATCTTGGATGTTTTCATCCTGAGATTTCCTGTTCTAATACCTTTGTCCTATACTGGGGGACTTTGCACTGTTTACCTAATCTTGCTTACCTAATCTTGGATGCATTCATCCTGTGGCCTTCTTTTTCTTTATGACTTGTTAAGCCATCTGTGGAAACTCAGGGAATTCCTAAGCCTATTCCCCACAAGTCTCAGAAACTGCATGTGAGGAGATGGGACTAAATGATTTGTTCTGGTCCTGCTTAAATTCCTCATTAGAGTTTATTGCAGTATTGCACACACTATGGATGATCAATAAATTTTCTGTACTAATTGGGTTGTACCTATATTGGTTCTTATAACACTGAGTAAGAGCATATATTGGTTCCTATAATAGCAAGTTAGAATTTCATTATAAGTATCACAAGTAAAAGCATTATATTGCTTTTTTGTACTAAAGTGAAAAAAATGGATTTCGTTATTTATTGTGTCCCGGTGACATTACATTTAATTATTAACAACTCAGCCTTGTATTTTGGGAAACAATAATATAACCAAGAATTATCCTTGTAAAGGAGGAAGTCAGGGAACTCAACAGGGGTTGGGGACATGACTTGAAGATCTCAGTTTATGATATTAAAAGCATTACCTTTGGAAGAATTTTCCTTCATAATATTGAACTTAAACATTTATGTACTGTATTAACTGCATATAAAAATTGCAAAATAATCGATAGGAAGCAAGTTCAGTAAGATTGCTTAGAGTATACAAAGGCACTCAATAATTTTCACATGCAAAAAAAAAAAAAACCACACAAGAGTGTGGATTTAAAGTCTAATAGGCTCAGGTTTATTTAATGAAATGTTAATATTTCTCCTCATACCGAAAAGGTATATTGAGAAGGAAGCTGTGATCCTTTTACAATGGATGTAGAGATTATAGGAAAGCACAAGGGGATAAGAAAGGTGAGCCAGTTTAAATGACCTTTATTTAAGCTCCATTGAAACAAATGAATAAGAGGATTTATCTAGCAGACTATAAAATAGATTTGGGAAAAAAAATCCAAATACCAAATGAATACACTTTCATCAAAGGAAGCTTAGAAGTGTGTAATTATATAGAAAAGTATTTACTCTGGATTTTTAAGTTAAAAAAAACTGTATTCATTGAAAATGTTATGCATGATTCTATTATGCATAAATTAAAATATTAATAAATTACATTTTGTTTAAGTTATTGTTACATATTTTAGAAAATACCCATACTCAAATATGTTTACATGTTTACATTCCAGAGAAAATTTCTTAAAAAATTAAATGTTTAGATTAACTGTTAGAAAATTCACCACTAAGTTATTCTACGTGATCTCTGATATATCAAAATAGATGATTCAGTCTAAATGTTCAGATGTAGTAACACTAGCAAGAGAACAATCATTTTTCTTCTTTTGTTAGCATTTATGACACAGTTCAGAACATCCCTCATTGAATAATTTATCAGTATACTAGTGAATAATCTGAGTTTTCTTTTCCAAATAATGTTTTTTAATGACCATTTGATGAAGAGAGTCTCCTTTTAGAAAAAATTGGGGCAGAAATTAAGAAAGTGCTCTGAGAGTAATTGGGGATAGTGTATTTAAATATATAGAAGACCTCAAAATCAGTATTTGTTTCTAAAAAAATGCTTCTCTTTTAGATTGTGAACTCCTCAAGTAAAAGATGCTATTGCTATTTATGTATATATTTTAATATTTGTTTAATATGTTTTACTCCATATGGTGATTAATATAAAATTGACAATAGTTCCTAAATGATTTGCACTCTTATTCCTTTTGTAAACATTATGGCTTATATTTTCACTTAAATTCCTTCTCTTACACATTTACTGAAGGTATCTTATAAAATATCTTATATTTTTGAGACAACATGATATGTGGGATTAACTTATTATACCATATTATTAGCTGTAGTTGAATCTGTAGACTCTGCTGTTTACTTTGATAGCCACTAGCCACATGCGGCTTTTTCTATTTTTAATAAAATTAGTTAAAATTAAATAAAATAAAAAATTCAGTTTAGCTGTACTAGCCACATATCAAGTATTCAATAGCCACATGTAGTTAGTGGCTACCACAGCAATGATAGAACAATTCTGTCATTGCAGAAATTTCAGCTCAAGAGCACTGCGATAGTTTATGCTGTGTGTTGGGAACATGTGGGCCAATAGCAAATTTGTTGTTTTTGCTTTACAAATAATATATGGCAATATCTCTACAAGTTGACTACTGATAATTTTAGGTAGTCTATGTAGAGCTTTATGGGTCTCAGCCATATCTAGTAAAAATCCCAATAGATCATGATGCCCAACCATGTTTGTGATAATTGATATATCAGAACTTTGATACTAGGGAAAGTAGTGTGCTAAGTAGAGGGGAGAATGCAAGTCATTGGAAAATTATTGTTCTCATTGTTAAAACAAAAATGTAATCATACTCTTTAAAAATTAATACGTCCAGGCCATGTGTTAGAAGCAGATCTCTAGTCTGGTCCAACATAGTAAGTACTGAATACTATATTGGGGAAGAGTCAAGAATAGGGAGAATATGTCTTTTTTTTTTTTTTTTTCTCTTTGAAGTTCTGGAACAATTTTATTTTTATTGATTTATTTTTATATAAATTATTTTCACGTTAGCTAACATACAGCATATACAGTGTGCTCTTGGCTTCGGGAGTAGATTCCCATGATTCATCACTTACATAAAACACCCAGTGCTCATCCCAACAAGTGCCCTCCTCAAAGCCCATCATCCATATTCCCTGCCCCTCCCCACTCAGTCTTTGCACTCTCAGATTGTTCTCTGTATATAGAGTCTCTTATGCATCCCTCTCTGTAACTTATTTTTCTTTCCCTTCCCCCATGGTCTTCTGTTATGTTTCTCAACTTCCACATGTGAGTGAAAACATATGATATCTATCTTTCCTTTGACTGACTTATTTCACTTCACATAATACCCTCTAATTCCATCCACATTGTTGCAAATGGCAAGATTTCATTTTTTCATTGCCGAAGAGTATTCCATTGTATATATTTACCACATCTTTGGGGCACATGGGTGGCTCAGTTAGTTAGGCATCCAACTTGAGCTCAGATCAGATCTCATGGCTTGTGAGTTCTAGCCCCACGTTGGGCTCTGTGTTGACAGCTCAGAGGCTGGAGCCTGCCTCAGATGTCTCCCTCTCTCTCTTTCCCTCCCCAACTCACACTCGGTCTCTCTCTCTCTTTCTAAAATAAAAACATTTAAAAAAATTCTAAATAAACCACATGTTCTTTATCCATTCATCAGTTGATGGACATTTGGGCTCTTTCCATAATTTGGCTATTGTTGATAGCACTGCTATAAACATTGGGATGCATATGCCCCTATGAATCAGCATCTTTATATCTATTGGATAAATTCCTAATAATGCTATTGCTGGATCATAGGGTAGTTCTATTTTTAATTTTTTGAGGAACCTCCACACTGTTTTCCAGAGTGGCTGCACCAGTTTGCATTCCCACCAACAATGCAAGAGGGTTTCCCTTTCTCCACATCCCCACCAACATCTGTTGTTTCCTCAGTTGTTAATTTTAGCCACTCTGACCGTGTGAGGTGGTATATGAATGTAGCTTTGATTTGTATTTCCCTGATGATGAGTGATGTTGAGCATATTTCCATGTGTCTGTTTGCCATCTGGATGTCTTCTTTGGAAAAATGTCTCTCCATGTCTTCTGCCCATTTCTTCACTGGATTATTTGGTTTTTGGGTGTTGAGTTTAGTAAGTTCTTTATAGATTGTGGATACTAAACCAATATGCCATTTACAAATATTTTCTCCAATTTCTTTGGTTGCCTTTTAGTTTTGTTGATTGTTTCCTTTGCTGTGAAGAAGGGTTTAACCTTGATGAGGTCCCAATAGTTCATTTTGCTTTTATTTCCCTTGCCTTCAGAGACATGTCAAGGAAGAAGTTGCTGTGGCCGAGATCAGAGGTTGTTGCCTGTTTTCTCTTCTAGCGTTTTGATGGTTTCCATCTCACTTTTAGGTCTTTCATTCATTTTGAATTTATTTTTATGTATGGTGTAAGAGAGTGGTCCACTATCATTCTTCTGCATTGTTGTGATATGCCCAAATTCGAAAGACCCCCAAGAACAAACCACCAGAGTCCAGAGTCAAAGCCAAGTGGCAAGGGTCGTTTATTGCAGGTTCGAACCCGGACCTCCGCGCACTTGTTGCCGGTGATGCTAAGAGGTCCCGAGCAAGGATCTTACAGCTTCTTTTATAGACAGGCACAAACAAGTTAGGGATTTTTCGAGGTTACAGAGCTGTTATTGGTTGACATTTAAATTTGAACACTCAGCAGAACTTGATTGGTTCCCGCCTTTTTTTTCAAACCACTCAGCAGAACTTGATTGGTTCCCACCTTTAGGTCAGACCACAACCGGGCACGCCCTGGCTGGTTCCGGGAACGGCGCGGGTGGGGGCAGGGGGGGAGGTCTTTTCTTTGCAGTTGTGAGTACACCTGGTAATTTTTCTCTTAGTCTCTCATTCCCCCCTTTCTTTGGTGCCTTAAGAGCCAATCTTGGATCTTATGTGTCTGACTCAAATGTTTCGGTAATGATAGGTTGGTATTGGGTCCTAAGGACCATCAGTTGGATCATGTTAGCTCGGTCTTTGATAAAGGCAACTAGTTTATTAATAATATAAGGCCCGAAGGTGAGGAGGAGAAGGAGGAGTATAAGGGGCCCAGCTAGAGCAGAAAGCAGGGTGGCTAGCCATGGGGACTGATTGAACCAAGACTCAAACCAGCCTTGTTGTTGTTCTCGTTCACGCTTCCATTTGGCCAGGCCTTCTCTAACTTTAGCCATGGACTCTCGGACTACTCGGGTGTGGTCAGCATAAAAACAACATTCTTCTCTTAAGTCTGCACATAAACCTCCTTGTTGGAGGAAGACTAGATCTAGCCCCCTTTGGTTCTGTAGGACTACTTCAGAAAGGGAAGTTAGGGATTTTTCGAGGTGCGAGATTGAGTCCTCAAGTCTGGCTATATCCTCATCAATGGCTGCCCTTAGGCTGTTGAACCCCCAGTGCTGGATGGCTAGTGATGAGATCCCCGTTCCTGGCCCTATAGTACCGAGGCCAAATAAGGTGGCCAAGGTTATGGCCGTAAAGTGTTCCCCTTTTGTTCTTATTGACTCTCTTGCTTCCGTCCCTTCTGTCCACAGATCATATACAACATTTTCTTGGTGGTAAATAACCTTTGGAAACACTAATACCATGATGCAATATTCTGTTGACGAATTAAAGACATTCCTGCTAACACATTGGGTAAGCCCTGTCTTAGAACAAACCCACCAACCGTCAGGAGCTGGAATTATCCATTTAGATTCATTTATAGAGTAATTAGTCGGGGCACAAAGCTGGATATGGCTAGAGGGGACCTTTCCTATACAAGTCCCATTGCCAGTGACCGCTTGCAGTGTGAGGCCGGGGCCCTTTCGATTCCACTTGCAAGCTGCTGGCGACTCTTCTCCTGATTGTGAAAAATGGGCAGCTAGACCTATGGCTTCGTAGAAGGGGGGTTTTATATCATAACATAGCCAGCAGGCCCTTGTTGCCTCAGGGTCCGACCGGTTTAAGGCCTCATACGCTGCTGTTAGCAATTTCCATAGGGAGTCTATGCTTTCTGGGTTCTGATTTTCTTGGATAGCTTGTGCTTTTACTACTGGGGTAAGGATGGGGGTCCTGCTGGAGGGAGTAGTGGAGATCTTCCTGGGGATAGGCTTATCTGTTTTTTTTTTTTTTTTTTCCCAATACCTGATTTGGCCCCACCGGTTGTACAAGAGGGGAGACTTTTAATTTTATTTGAATGGCAGTCCCAAAGAGGGGATATTGATATAAGTAGAGTCCCCAAGTGAGTCCTGAGACCCACCACCTGTCCTTTTTCCCCTCCTCTGTAAATCTTACACGAATAAGGTTACAGTTTTCATCATACCTGGTGCAGGTACATGGTTGGACATAAGACATTTCAATAAATTGGGGTTTTACTTTCCACTTCCATTCCCCATCATTGGAGGTGACACAACTCCAGGCTGTGCAGTAGAGGGTTTCGATCCCTCCACATGTGTGCCTCATCACCCCCGTCCTAAATCCCGGACATGCATAAAATCCATTTCTACTTACTGACACCCTCCTAAGCGGTTGCCTCCATTTACCTCCTTCCATTTCTTCTAATGGACTAACTTTTTCTAAATTAAAATATAAATCTGGCCACCAGGTATTTAATGGGGCAGTTCCTAGGGTTTTGTTGTAGATTTCATGAGTCTCTAAGTTAGTAATTTCCCATGTCAAATTATAGGGGGTGTGGGGGTTTGGATTTACAGACAGAATTTGCAGAACAATCAAGAGGATGGCAAGTACCATAGTTACGGCTCAGTCCGTTGGTGGCATAGGGTCAATTTTAAAGCATTGTCCTTAGTCCGATCAACAGTCCAGATTGTCTTTGAAGGTCCGATGAGGTCTGAGAATGGGTCCACTGGTTTGGCATGGGCAAAATGGATCCAGGTGGCGATTCCGTCTACTTTGATGGCAGTAGGCGTTGTCAGGATGACCTGGAAGGGTCCTTTCCACCTGGGCTCCAGAGTTCCCTGCCGATGACGTTTGACGAGGACCCAATCCCCTGGCCGGAATTGATGTGGAATAGGCGGGGGTCCAGTCTCATAGAGTTCCTTTAATTTGGGCCATACATCTTCATGGACCCTCTGCAAGGCTTGTAGGGAGAAAAAGAATTCAAGACTATTATCGTTCTCAGCTTTGACAAGGTTATCTTTTAGGTTAGGGATGATGGGGAGTGGTCTACCATGTATTATTTCATAGGGTGTGAGTCCCAGTTTGTATGGGGAATTACGCACCCTGAACAGAGCGTAGGGGAGAAGGACCACCCAATTAGCGCCAGTCTCCATGGTCAATTTGGTTAGGGTCTCCTTTAATGTTCTGTTCATTCTCTCTACCTGTCCTGAGCTTTGGGGTCGGTATGCACAATGTAATTTCCAATCAGCCCCAAGTATGGAAGCCAGTCCCTGACTTACCTTAGAGACAAATGCAGGTCCATTGTCTGACCCTATCATTACTGGAAAACCATACCTGGGCAGGATTTCTTCCAGGATCTTTTTGGCTACAATCTGCGCCGTTTCATTCTTGGTTGGAAAGGCTTCAGTCCATCCTGAAAAGGTATCTACAAAAATTAGCAAATACTTATATCCATATTTTCCTGGTTTTACCTCAGTGAAATCTACTTCCCATTAGGTCCCCGGTCTGCTCCCTCTTTGTCTTACCCCTGTTGTCTGAGGATTGCTACTCGCATTGTTGAGTTGGCACACTACATTTAGTGACTACTTGATCGACCTTATCAGAGACATTTCTGATTTTTAGTCCAGTCTGTCTCAGTAAGTCCAACATTCGCCAGGAACCTAAGTGGGTGCTGCGATGGATCCGCTCTAGAACTTGCCATCCTAGTTTATCTGGGAGTATAATGCTGCTTTTGGAGTCTCTCCACCAGCCATCTTTGATTCAGGTCATAGGAAGTTTACTCATCCATTGAATGTCGCTTTCTGAATACTCAGGGCTGGGGGGCAATTCCTGGGGTTCGGGGTCTGGCAGCTGTAGGGTCAGCAATTGCGCCGGGGGCCGAGCTATGTTTTTTGCAGTCTGATCGGCCAAATTGTTGCCCCGGGAAACTGGGTCGGTTGTCTTCTGGTGTCCTGGGCAATGCACAATCGCTAGCTTTTGGGTTCCCATAAGGCTGCTAGCAAGGCTAGAATCTCTTCTTTATTTTTGATGTCTTTCCCTTCAACTGTGAGGAGCCCCCGTTCTCTGTATATCGCCCCACGTACATGAGCGGTGGCAAAGGCATATCGGCTATCAGTGTACATGGTTAGCTTGCGGTCTCTTCCTAATTTTAGGGCCTGGATTAAGGCTATTAGTTCAGCCTTCTGGGCCGAGGTTCCGGGGGGTAGGGCTTCTGCCCAAACCACCTCGGTTTCTGAAGTTACGGCCGCCCCCGTATACCTTTGTCCCTGGTGAACGAAGCTGCTTCCATCAGTGAACCAGATGGCATCCACATCCGATAATGGTTGGTCCTGCAAGTCCTCCCGGACCCCATAAACTTGAGCCAGTATGTCGGCGCAGTCATGAAGTGGGGTTCCCATGTCTGGGTCTGGCAGCAGTGATGCTGGGTTCAGGGCCGTTGAGGGGGTGAAGATGACCCTGAGGGGGGTCAACAGCAGTCCCTGGTAATGAGTGAGTCGGGCATTGCTCAGCCATTGGTCAGGCGGCTGCTTGAGGATGCCCTCGATGGCATGCAGGGTGGTGACTTGTAGCTCTTGACCCATGGTCAGCTTATCAGCGTCCTTTACCATTAGGGCAGTGGCTGCAATCATCCGGAGACAGGGTGGCCATCCGGCGGCCACTGGATCTAGCTTTTTAGACAGATAGGCTACTGGTCTGCACCAAGACCCAAATGCTGGGTTAGCACTGCCTTAGCTATGCCTCAGTTTTCATCTACATATAGGTGGAAGGGTTTGGAGACATCGGGGAGTCCCAGGGCCGGTGCTGATAGCAGAGCAGTTTTAATTTGTTGGAAGTCCTGTTCGGCTTCTTCCATCCAACTAAAGGGCTGTTGATCTTTTGTTGCCTGGTATAAAGGTTTTGCTAATTCAGCAAACCCTGGTATCCATAGTCTGCAGAACCCAGCCGACCCTAGGAATTCCCTCACCTGCCGTGGTGTCTGCGGTCTGGGAATACGAAGGACAGTCTCCTTCCGGGCATCCGTTAGCCAGCGTTGCCCCCCTCTCAGTAAGTAACCCAGGTAAGTTACCTCTGACTTGCAGATCTGAGCCTTCTTTGCTGAGGCGCGGTAGCCTAAGGTTCCCAGAGTTCGCAGGAGACCTTCGGTTCCCTGGATGCAGCCTTCGGGTGTCTCGGCAGCTATTAAGAGATCATCAAAGTACTGTAGGAGAGTTATATTAGGGTGTTGTTGTCTGTACTCACTTAAATCTTCATGTAGAGCCTCGTCGAACAGGGTTGGAGAGTTTTTGAATCCTTGTGGCAATCTGGTCCAAGTGAGCTGGCCATTTATGCCCCTGTCTGGATCTGTCCACTCGAATGCAAATAGCTCTTGACTTTTAGACGCTAGTGGTAGGCTGAAAAAAGCATCTTTTAGATCCAGAACAGTATACCATTGTTTTTCTGGGCTGAGGGCGCTCAGGAGAGTATAGGGGTTAGGAACGGTTGGATGTATGTCCATCACCCGCTTATTGACTTCTCTCAGGTCCTGCACTGGTCTGTATTCCCTGCTGTTGGGTTTGCGCACAGGCAGCAGGGGGGTATTCCATGCTGAGTGGCAGGTGCGTAGGACCCCGAAGTCAAGGAGGCGGCGGATATGCGGTGTGATGCCATTTTTGGCTTCCACGGGCATAGGGTATTGGCGCATGAGGACGGGGTCCATCCCGGGCTTGACCTCTATAAATAGGGCTGGGCGATGTTTTGCTAGCCCCATACCACCCGTTTCTGCCCACGCATCTGGGAAGCGTTGAAGCCAGGGCTCGATGCCCTGATCCAGAGGAGTGGGTTCCTGATGGAGCCTATATTCATCTAGTTTCACAGTGAGTACAGATATGGGTTGGTTGTGGAAGTCAGTCACTGTGGGTCCCCCCAGTTGGAAATGAATTTGGGCCCCCATTTTGGTAAGCAAATCCCTCCCCAACAGGGGGCAGGGGCTGTCGGGAATGACCAGGAAGGAGTGGGTTACCTTCCCAGTTCCTAAGTCCACAGTCCTCTGAGTTGTCCAGGGGTACTTCTTTATTCCGGTGGCCCCTTGTACCCAGGATGATTTTTCAGATACTTTTCCATGGGGCTTGACCAGAACTGAGTGCTGTGCCCCGGTATCAACTAGGAACTGGACCGGGATCCCCTCCACTTGCAATGTTACCCTAGGTTCGGGGAGGGGATCCAAACCCCGTCCTCCCTATTTTGTATCTTGGGTAAACAGTATGGGGGCTATTTTAGGCTGCCATTGTCCTTGGCTGGGGCGGGGTTGTTTCTTCTTGGGGCATTCTCATATCCAATGGCCTTTTTCTTTACAATAGGCGCATTGATCTTTAAGTGCTGCCTGGGAGGGCATGTTGTTTGAGTGCCTTCTGGGGGTGGCTGTTCTTTCTGGACTATAGCGGCCAGGACTTTAGTCATTTTCTCTGTGGCCTTGATCTGTCTCTCTTCTGGGGCGTCCCTGTTGTTGTAGACCTGTTGTGCTATACGGAGCAGATCCTGGATCTGTTTACCTTCTAAATCCTCTAGCCTTTGGAGTTTTTTCTTAATGTCAGGAGCTGCTTGATTTACAAAGGACATAAGGACAGCAGCCTGGTTCTCAGGGACTTCTGGATCCATGGGGGTAAACTGCCTAAAGGCTTCTGGATCCATGGGGGTAAACTGCCTAAAGGCTTCCATTAATCTCTCTAAGTAAGCAGCTGGACTCTCTGCCTTTCCCTGTATGACCGAATATACCTTAGCCAAATTGGTGGGTTTGCGAGCTGCAGCCCGGAGACCCGCCATCAGAGTCTGGCGATAAATGAGTAACCTTCCCCTACCTTCTGCCGTGTTGTAGTCCCATTTGTCCTGTGGAGGTCTGGTTAGGGGGAAAGCTGCATTAATGAGGTCAGGGTTAGATGTCGGCTGACCGTCGTCTCCAGGAACCAGCTTTCTTGCTTCTAATTGGATCCTCTCTCGCTCCTCTGTAGTGAACAGGATGCAGAGGAGCTGCTGACAGTCGTCCCAGGTGGGCTGGTGGGTGAACATGACACTGTCTAAAAGAGCTATTAGGTCTTTAGGGTTATCAGAGAATCGAGCGTTCTGTGTTTTCCAGTTGTAAAGGTCACTGGTGGAAAAGGGCCAATACTGGAGTCGGGGGTTGCCTGTTTCATCGGGGCGTCCTATTTCCTGCAGGGGTAGGGCCACAGTGGAGTTGGGGAGGTGAGGGTTTGGCTCACGTTGGGTGCGCCCGGGGTTCAGCCGGCTGGACCCTCGCGGTTGGTTTCGTTTTCAATGGGGCCCGGCGCAGCTGCTGCCTCCTGTCCTCCTGGTTCTGGCGCAGCTGCCGCTTCCCGTCCTCGTGGTTCCCCTGGGGGGGGCAACTAGCGGGGCGACTGGTGGAGCGGCTGCTGCGGGCAGGGCCTGGAGTACAAGGGGAGGGGGATGATAGGGCGGAGGGTCTAGGGATAGTAGGTCCTGACTATTGGGCAATATGGAATACAAGGGCGCGGCTGGCGTCCTTGATTTTGGGGGATCTGCAGGCCGCATGGCAAGGACCTTATACATTCCTGAGGATAGGAAGGGGGCCAACCAAGGGGGTGGATTTTCCACTAAATTCTGCGGGGCACCTGGGTGGCTCAGTCGGTTAAGCGTCCGACTTCAGCTCAGGTCACGATCTCGCGGTCTGTGGGTTCGAGCCCCGCGTCAGGCTCTGGGCTGATGGCTCAGAGCCTGGAGCCTGCTTCCGATTCTGTGTCTCCCTCTCTCTCTGCCCCTCCCCTGTTCATGCTCTGTCTCTCTCTGTCTCAAAAATAAATAAACGTTAAAAGAAAAAAAAAAAAATTAAATTCTGCCATACAAGAATGTAGGGAATCTGATCCGGGTGTCCTTTGCGACCCGATAGAAAAATCTTTGATTTCACCTTAGCAATTATAGGGAGGCAGAAAGTTCCTTCGGTTGGCCATCCAACGCCAAAGGTTGGCCATTCGGAGTGGCAGAGGGTTATTAATTTTCCCCGCCGGATGTCTAAACTCAAATTCTGTCCCCTGGTTCTAACATCCCTGAAGTTAGCAACAAGGAGAGAATGGGGTGTGCTTTGAGATTGGCCCATCTGTATCCTGGAGGTGGAGGAAAGGATTAAAAGGAGAAACAGCAAAGTTATGAGGATTTCTGGCTGGGCCAGGCCAGGTCACCTGTGAATGAGAAGGGGTTTAACACTTAAAGATAATAGAATAGAGAACACAATACTTAGATCGCTAGCGCGTTTCGGGTGTCCGCCACCCGAACAGAAGAATTCCGATGGGCCCAAAAAGGTGCCCCAGATGGGTGCCAGTGGACGTCTCCTACTGGACCCGACCGACTGCCCTATAGCGCGTCCGCCAGGGCTGTGTCAGTCACCGATACAGATCCCGTGCGGGAGAGCCAGAAACGAACAGACAAACAGAAACGGACAGAGCCGGCTCACTTACCGATCGGTCTCAGGGACGATCCATTGACTTGGGGTCTGGTGGGCTTGGGGGGATCCCAGACGAGCCCCCAAATGATATGCCCAAATTCGAAAGACCCCCAAGAACAAACCACCAGAGTCCAGAGTCAAAGCCAAGTGGCAAGGGTCGTTTATTGCAGGTTTGAACCCGGACCTCCGCGCACTCGTTACCGGTGACGGTAAGAGGTCCCAAGCCAGGATCTTACAGCTTCTTTTATAGACAGGCACAGACAAGTTAGGGATTTTTCACGGTTACAGAGCTGTTATTGGTTGACATTTAAATTTGAACACTCAGCAGAACTTGATTGGTTCCCGCCTTTAGGTCAGACCACAACCGGGCATGCCCTGGCTGGTTCCGGAATGGCGGGGGGTGGGGGGGGTGGGGAGGTCTTTTCTCTGCAGTTGTGAGTACACCTGGTAATTTTTCTCTTAGTCTCTCAGTTGCTGTCCAGTTCTCCCAGCACCATTTGCTAAAGAGACTGTCTTTTTTCCATTGGATACTCTTTCCTGCTTTGTCGAAGATTAGTTGGCCATATATTTGTGGGTCCATTTCTGGGTTCTCTATTCTATTCTATTGGTCTTTTGTCTGTTCTTGTGCCAGTACTATACTGTCTTGATGGTTACAGCTTTGTAGTACAGGCTCAAGTCCGGGATTGTGATGCCTCCAGCTTTGGTTTTCTTTTTCAACACTACTTTGGCTATTCAGAGTCTATTGTGGTTCCATACAAATTTTAGGATTGTGTGTTCTAGGTCTGAGAAGAATTCTGGTGCTATTTTGATTGGGATTGCATTGAATGTGTAGATTGCTTTTCACATTCATTTCACAAAATGGTTCACATTTTAGGCTGGGTTTGGAAGTATGAGTAAGTGTTCAGCAGAAAGAATGGGGATAGATATTTTAAGCAGTATATAGCATGAGAAAAGTCACAGAATTGCAAATGCTTATGCATTTGTAAAACAGAAAGTTAATCTGAGTGAAACAAGTAGGGGGGAGGGAGAGGTAGGAGAGACAGAATGAAGGGAGAAAAGACTGGAGAAACCAGTTTCCTTTAAATTTTGTCATCATAGGTTTGTTTCATAGTGTCTACATACCCTTAGTTGAATAAATGAAATTGACTTTCCAGACAGACAGAACTGAGGACTTGACCCAGGCTTGTTAAGTGTAGCTGTGCCAATGGGACAACACACTGTGAGACAGCTTGAATCTGTCAGATTGCTTCACACCTGTTTAAACTACATTTGTCATGGAATGATGATCATTATGAATAAAACTCTCTTCATTTTCAAGACAGTCCAGAATTATGATCAAATAGTATTGTGTTTTTGGCAGAATATTCCACTAGAAGAATATATAAGGGTTCCTTACTAGGTATATATTTTAAGTGGATGATTTATCTTTCCATAATGTTTTTCATCATTGTTGCTAAATGTGAACTCTGTATGGTTTTATATATTTTGGGGGAATTCTCAGTAATGTTCTCACTGGGAGAAGTAGACATGTTGGAGAAACTGTCCATTATTTCATGACATGTGAAATGGGGTGAAAAACATAAGTAAAACCTGGATCACATTTGCAGTTACTTCTAGAAAAAACACTAAGATTATACTCCTGTGAAAAATGGATGTTTGCAAATATCTTGTTTTTCTATAAATAGTAACTGCAATTTGCTGGAAAGATCTCATCAACTAAATAGAAAATAGATTAGTTCACTGTCAAGGAATTTAACTAAAATGACAGATAAATATCTGGGAAAAAATGTGAATTTGATTCAAAAAGAATGAAGTAAGACATACAAAAGAATCCTACAAAGAATAGCTTCTAAAATAACAACAGTGTAAAGTAAATGCAAGTAAAGAGAGTTGGGTAGAACAGGTTTAGGGATTTAAGTGAGTTATTTCCAAAAAGAATACTCTGCAAGCAAGAAGAGTGGGGAAAAATATTCAGAAATAAGCATTCATGAAAATAACACTAGGTTATCTCATATATTTCACATTTCTAAAGAAAAGAGTCTTAAAAATAACAATGAATCCTGCCAAGTAAGAATATAGCCAGGTATGTTGACATATAGCTCACACAAATACAATAAATCTGGGAATATTTCTAAGTTTATTTCCTTCATTGAAGAGTTCTCAAGGAGGAATCATCTGATTAGAAACTGCATAAATTTTAAATTGTCTAGATTTATTTTAGACTAATTATTTTCTTTCTTTAGTAGTTATTACTGTGCTATTAGAAATCTAGAGAGTCATTCTTTGTCAGGGATATAAAACAAATTTTTTCACTTTTGATTTTGGAATTCTGTTTAGGTTAACATATATTGAATGAATGGAAACAAAGTTGATTTATGGTAGAAGAAAAATTCACAGATGTTCAGTCCACTCCGTTAGTAAAAATAGGGGAGTGTTCCCCAAGAAGACACAGAAAGGGTGATTCACAACTTGAATTTTTGTGTAATAGATAATAAATGATTAGCATGACTATCGATAATCCATAACACTTTATCAAGCATATACTAAGTACTTAGCATTGTTCAGTCATGAGAAATATGGGTGAAGTTACTATGAGCTTATTATAATTGATTTAAAAAGACCAAGTCTAGCATGTTATTGCAGGCAAATCTCGTATTGTGCTCCATAGAATACTATGCCGTTAGAGTTCAAGAGAGTCTCTTGGAAAAAATAAAACTTAATTTGCACTTTAAAGATCGTTGGGAACACCTGGGTGACAGTCAGTTAAGCGTCTGACTTTGGGTCAGGTCATGATCTTGCTGTTCATAGGTTCGAGCTCCTCGTCAGGCTCTGTGCTGACAGCTTAGAGCCTGGAGCCTACTTGGGATTCTGTGTCTCCCTCTCTCTTTGCCCCTCCCCTGCTTGCACTCATTCGTTCTCTCTCAAAAATAAATAAACATTAAAACAAAACAAAACAAAACAAAAAGATGGTTTGGATTACACAAAGGGTAAAAAGAGGGAATTTGTAGAAAGGACCTTAACCTAAAGCAAGGTACAAGATATATTCATGTATCAATAAGGGAAAACAGAAACAAAACACTTGGTTAAAAAGGAGGGTTTGCTAAGAAGCAGGAGAGCAGAGGGAGATATGTATTTATATTTAACAAATTTTTACAAAAGAGGTGTAATTCTCACATTTGTAGAAAAGAGATGGAGTTGCCAAATTTTAAATAAATTTGAATATCAAGCTATTAGGTTTGATTTTAAAAAGGCATAAGATAGGGGCACCTTGTGGATCAATCGGTTAAGCATCTTTTGGCTCAGGTCATGATCTCACAGTTCATGAGTTGGGCTCTGTGCTGACAGAGCAGAGCCTGCTTGGGATTCTCTTTCTCCCTCTGTCTCCGTTTCTCCCCCACTTGGTCTCTCTCTCTCTCTCTCTCTCTCTTTCTTTCTCTCTTTCAAAATGAATAAATAAACTTAAAAATTTAAATTAAATTAAATTAAAATTAAAAAAATAATAAAAAGGCCTAACATAGAGGCGATGAAATTTTGTCATATTGTGGTTTTCTTCCATTCATGATGTAACATGATTAACTGACCAATCTTAAAGCATTTGCCTGAGCAGAGGCAGATGAACTGTCCAGTTGAAGACTTTTTCTTTTAAATTCAGATGAATGATGATTAGGAGCTGGATTAAGAGTAAGAAGAGTAATATGAGAAATATAAAAGAAGAAAAATAGGGCATATATGAAAATTCTCAGTAGTAAGATGACTGAACTTGTTCATTTTTGGGCCTGGGTATGATATGGGAGCTATAAACTAATGTGATTTTGGACACAGATACCTGCGGATTTCAGAGTAGTAGTTTTCTCTTAATTCTCACTTGACACCATGACTTAGTTAAATAAGAATATAGTAGAGTCTATTTGAAGGATAAACTTTGAGACTTTATTTAAAAATTTTTAGTGTACCAATACATCTTTGCAAATCAATAAATACTAAAGTATGTAATGAAACTCCCACTCAAAGCAACTGTGTCCTTTGGAGAGGTAACAGATAATCATAGTCAGTGGGCATCCTTATATAACTACGCACATTTTTACATATACCTTTTTATCTGTATTTGGTTCTGAAAGGAAATATGTATACATATTTTTCATAAAATATTATTCATATATTTCTGAACTTTGTTTCTTTCATTTCACATACCTTTGAGATCTTTCTATGACAGCATATGTAGATATGCTTTATAATTTTAAATTAAAAAAAATTTTTTTTAACGTTTATTTATTTTTGAGACAGAGAGAGACAGAGCATGAATGGGGGAGGGTCAGAGAGAGGGAGACACAGAATCTGAAACAGGCTCCAGGCTCTGAGCCATCAGCACAGAGCCCGATGCGGGGCTCGAACCCACGGACAGTGAGATCGTGACCTGAGCCGAAGTCGGACGCCCAGCCGACTGAGCCTCCCAGGTGCCCCTGCTTTATAATTTTAAAAACTTCATTGTCATCTGTGGTAGACTAAATTATTGATCTCAATTTTTAACTCTCCTCTGATAGTATTTTACATCCACATCCTTGCTCTGGCCTCATGGTGGATGAAATGTACTCTCCAGTCTCTTGACTGTGGGCTTGACCCTTCAACTTGCTTTGGCCAATGGCATGGTAGTGCATAGGATAAAAGCAGAGTCTTGCAAAGCACTTTTGTGGTCGTGCTTACTCCAATATGTTATTACCATTTTGACAATAAGAGAAAACCTCAGGGAGCCACTGCTTCTTCTGCCTGATCCCAATGTGACACACGTGAAGTAGACCCACAGTTGAAGTGTATCCGCTTATCAACACCAAATCTCCTAATACAGGCAAACTCAGGTCTGTTAGGGTGAAATAAATGCTTGTTTTTGCATTTCACATAGAACTTTGTGTTTGCTCTAATGTAATAACAAATAATATATATTCCTTAATATATGGTAGTATATTTATTTTATCATTCTATTGTTAGGCATATATGTTGTCTACCATTAATCATAAACCATAATGCGAGTAACACATATATAGTTGTACACGTGTGGACTTGTATTTATTTGTTAAGGATTTTTATTTTCAATTAGTAGAACTTTCTGTAGCTTCCATAAGTAGAAAGGAATTTGTGAGAAGTTTATTGAAGGCCAATACCATACTCACTTGACGATTACAACTTAAATACAAGTAATAGAGGTTAAAGTCTAGGATTGTGATGCCTCCAGCTTTGGTATTCTTTTTCAACATTACTTTGGCTACTTGGGGTCTTTTGTAGTTCCATACAAGTTTTAAAATTACTTGTTCTAGCTCTTTGAAGAATGCTCGCACTATTTTGATTGGGATTGCATTGAATGTGTAGATTGCTTTGGACAGTACTGACATTTTACCAATATTCATTCTTCCAATCCATGAACATAGAATGTTTTTCCATTTCTTTGTGTCTTTCAATTTGTTTCATAAGATTTCTATAGTTTTCAGCGTGCAAAGCTATAATCATCAAGACAGTATGGTACTACAAAAACAGACACATAGACAAATGGAATAGAATAGAGAACCCAGAAATGGACCCACAAATATGTGGCCAACTAATCTTCGACAAAGCAGGAAAGAGTATCCAATGGGAAAAAAGACATTCTCTTTAGCAAATGGTGCTGGGAAAACTGGACAGCAACATGCAGAAGAATGAAACTGGACCACTTTCTTACACCATACACAAACATAAATTCAAAATGGATGAAAGACCTAAATGTGAGATGGAAACCATCAAAATGCTAGAAGAGAAAACAGGAAACAACCTCTTTGACCTGAGCCACAGGTCAAAACTACATCAAAACTACAATGAGATACCACTTTACACTGGTCACAACTGAGGAAACAACAGATGTTGGCAGGGATGTGGACAAAGGGAAATCCCTCTTGTACTGTTGGTGGGAATGCAAACTTGTGCAGCCTCTCTGGAAAACAGTGTGGAGGTTCCTCAAAAAATTAAAAATAGAACTACCCCACGACCCAGGAATAGCATTACTAGGAATTTACCCGAAGGATACAGGTGTGCTGATTCATAGGGGCACTTGTACCCCAATGTTTATAGCAGTGCTTTCAACAATAGCCAAATTATGGTAAGAGCCCAAATGTCCATCAAGTGATGAATGGGTTGAGAAGATGTGATATATATATATATATATATATATATATGAAGGAATTATACTATATATGTATAATTAATCTGATTATATACAACGGAATACTGTGCATCAGTGAAAAAGAATGAAATCTTGCCATTTGCAACAATGTGGATTGAACTGGAGGGTATTATGCTAAACAAACTAAGTCAGAGAAAGACAGTTATCACATGATATCACTTACAGGTGGAATTTGAGAAGCTTAACAGATTTTCATGGGGAAGGGAAGGAAAAATAAGATAAAAACAGAGAGGGAGAGCAAACTGAAGGTTGATGGGGGTGGGCATAATAGGTGACAGGCATTAAGGAGGACATTTGTTGGTATGAGCACTGGGTGTTATATGTAAGTGATGAATCACTGGATTCTACCCCTAAAGGCAAGACTACACTATGTTAACTGAAAAAAAAAAAAAAAAAAAAAAAAAAAAGTGTGTTGAAGGCTCATGAAGTCAATCAGCTGCTTGGAGGGAAAGCATCAATTAACGCAGTTCCAGAACAAGAACTAGAACAAAAAATATATTGGAAAGAAAACTTTGGCAAGACCAATAAATCTCTGACACCTCTCCATTTTTCCCTGTGCTAAAGATTCATTTCCTGTAGGGAACATCTGATTGACTTATCTTGGATAGAGACTGTCTCAAAGTGGAAGAAATCACAATGTAGTCAGGGGAATTGGAAAATGGTCAGCCATTTTTTTCTTTTTTACCTTCTACCCTCGAAACAAAACAAAACAAAACAAAACAAACAAACAAAAAACCCAACAACAACAAAGGATCATTGTAGTTGCTTTGTTCTATGTCTACTGGTAAAATGAAACTGTGTTTCCAGAACCCCTTTCCTTGCGCAAGACTTGTAAAAATGAAGCAAGGATCCATGTATCAGATGCCTAGTATCTTTTTTATGTTATTGCTTATCTGTTAGCACACCTAATGTATTTGAGAAAGAGTCTAGACCAACCAGCTACCACCAGATCTACTAATTCAGCCTCTGCAAACCTGGGCTAAGTGTGCTTCAGCTCTGTGGCAAAGGATGCCAGCTTCTTTTTCAGGTTAATCATGGCATGTCATGGTGGTAAAGGAGAGACACAGATGCTAGTTTTTCACCCTATGTTTCAGCTGATTTCAGCTGTCCTCATAGAAGGTCCCAGTTTATGTAAGTTTTAGTAAGTTTCAGTTGACATATATAGGGTCTTTGCTCTTCTGGCAACCATCTCTTCTGATTGTTGGTCAGATTGATCTGTAGTGACATCAGGATTAATACTAGACTCAGAGCCAATAGCCCCACAAACTCGTCTATCAGCTCCCACAATTACATAAAATCTGATTCCTACAATAATTGTTTCATTCTTTGTCATTTATAGCAGTTATACTTCTCTGATTGAATCCCTGCTGGTACACCAAAAACTGCAATAAAATTCTTGAGAGCATTTATTAAAATGGAATTGATAAGTGAAAAGTTTAGTTTTATTTTTACAGATACAGCCAAAATATCTTCTCAAAATGCTGTAACCAAATACAAAATTAAAACCTTTATTAGTAGAGTTTTGGGGAAAAAATAGTAGAATTTCATTCACTACCACTATTATGCACTGATATGGATAAGTAATTATTGCTGGTTAGTTAGTTTTCTAGAGTTCCCTGATTCCTATCAGTATAAGTTTTTAACTTTTTTACATTGAGGAATAAGGAATTTAAAAAAAGACAATATTTTATTGTCTTCAATTAGAGTTTATTATTGCTTTTAAAAGAAAATTTCTTTAAAAAGATTTTCCCTATTACAAAGGTATAAAATATTCCCAGCAGCCTGAATAATATTTTGATATGTAATTTAGGTCATTTATTTCTTTGCTGATGACTTTCTAATCATGCTTAAAATATCAACAAACTCTTTATCTTGCCATAGAGAGGTCTGCATTATATCAACCCTACTTATTCATCTTATACTAGGCCTTCCTCAGTTGTACACTGACTTTCTCTTGGTCTTTTAGCATTCTAAGTTATTTTCTTACTCATTTTTATTGGTGTAAAATGATCCAGAGTATTTGTCTTTATATCTTAATTGTTATTGTACCTAAAATGTGTCCAATTTAAAAAATTCCAGGGATTTTCTTGTAGTTTCTCTTGCTAAGTCTACTGTTGGCATTATTTGATCCCTGTTCAGGGACATTTGGTTTCTACTTCAATTGATAGATTTAGATATGAAAATAAGGATAGGAATAATGGTTTCTGTTACAACTGCTGCCATCATTGTTCAGCTCACCCACTGTTGAACATTCTGGTTTTATAAGCCAGAAAATATCCTCATTGGCTGTCAATATATTTTGCCCCTGGGAAACATCCATACATTAGCTATTGCCATTCATGTTACCTTAAAAAAAAAAAAAACAGTTAAAAAAGAGAATTGAATCTCCAATTACTTTAACTACTATTGGCCCTCATGTCTTTTTTTTTTTTAATTTTTTTTTAATGTTTATTTATTTTTGAGACAGAGAGAGACAGAGCATGAACGGGGGAGGGTCAGAGAGAGGGAGACACAGAATCTGAAACAGGCTCCAGGCTCTGAGCTGTCAGCACAGAGCCCAACACGGGGCTCGAACTCACAGACTGAGAGATCATGACCTGAGCCAAAGTCGGCCGCCCAACCAACTGAGCCGCCCAGGCACCCCAACCCTCATGTCTTTCAAGTGGTAGACCCGTTCATGCCGGTGCTTTTCTTTTGTCTTGTACCTCATCACAGAGCACCCTGATGGGACTGTTAAAATAAGAGGTAAGGATCAGTGCAAGGAGTGCATTATGGAAATTGTTGCAAAAACCTGATGAGGATGTATTGAGGTGAGTCAAGCAAGGGAGGGAAAGTCAACAAAGTTGCCATTCGTGATTAGAATGTGTAATTGAGGTTAATCTTTATGGAAGAGCTCTAAAAATCTGTTTGTAGAACACATTTCAAACTTGTCCCACCAATGAGCAAGGAAGCTGGGGTATTAATCCATTAACTCCTGTGTCCTCATTTTTTGAGAGTGATTCCTGAGAATGCGGACTCACCAACTATTCTGGCCTGTTCTAAGCCCCACTTGAAGTGGCTTCTAGGGCCACAGAAGCACAAGTACTTAGGAAACTATGGGTTTAGGCAGGAATGGTCTCTCAAGCAGCAGGTGCCATCTGAGATAAAATATGGAGATAGAGTCATCATCATAAAATATAACCATGATGCAAATTAGTAACATTCAGAACTTTAATTCATTTTTGTTTAGTGTCTTAGATCATGTGATTAAAACCTGGGCTTTTACTAGTCAATTCACTTTTAGGTTTTGTATTGTATTTTACATGTGAATATTAGAGAACATTGCCATATATGACTAAAATAGCTAGTATTTTTCTACCAACCTAACAGTTTTATTTAAAATATGTATCTATATGTACATATATATGTGTATTAATATATATACATATATGTATGTATATATATATGAATAATATATATTAGAGAGCGAGAGAGCACAGGTGGGGCAGAGGGAGAGAGAGAGAATCTTAAGCAGGCTCCACGTCCAGTGCAGAGCCCAACGTGGGGCTTGATCTCACAACCACGAGATCATGACCTGGGCAGAAATCAAGAGTCAATCTCTGAACTGACTGAGCCACCCAGGTGCTCTAAAATATATTTTATAGGTTGTAAGATTTTAGTGAATATTTCAAATACAACCTTAATCAAAGTTAGAACATAAACATAGGTAACAAAGAACATATAAAAGTTACAAACACTTATTGTTTTGTTTTTATTCAAATAAATTAAGTTTGAATCATTGATTTACTTGGATGTTTCCTATGTATTTATAACAGCAATATAATTCTGAATCCCATGGTCTCATATTTGAAGGAGGTTGCTAGTGCTAGTTTTCAAATTTTAAATAAATTGTTTAGATGAATATACTGAAATAACTTAGTTCATTCCAAAATTGCTTTTTTTTCCCATTATTTTTTCATATAGTTTGCTTAAACTTTAATTTTTGCTGAATGTTTTGTTTGGTTTTACAGCAGCACAGAAATTATCACAAAATGCCATGAAGTTTCTAGTAAAGCTAGAGAGAATTGTTTGCCTTATTTGTTATTAAGCATTAAAATTGATGTAAACTGAAGATAGAAAAGAAATGCATTATGCAAAAAGATGATTTGATCAGGGAATTTGAATGTAATAAAAAGCAAAAACATCTTATTTTATGTATTGATAACAAGTGGAAAAAAGTTTAAATATATGTATTTTTCAAAATGAATTCTATTGCTTAGATAACAAATCATTCCAAGAGCATGTGATAGTATTGGAATTATTTGAATAACTAAAATTGATGTTCTCATAGATTGAGAAATATGATAACATGACTGGTCACAAGAAGTAAAATATGTGCATTGTTTCAACTTTAGAAAATGAATACTATATTAATATAATGATTTCGAATTGTCTAGCAAATTGATGGATCTTGCTCATAAACTTGTGGTTGGTACATTATTGTGCATGTGGCTTATTTGAAGCATGGAATTAAATTATATACACATTTCTCTAATTGTGTTTCAAAATGAAGGTCCACCGGGTAAACGAATATAAAATTCATCACCTACAATAGATTGTAAATTGCTATTAAAGAGTAGGAAAGTTACTGTTTAAAAATCTGATCCTAAATTCACTTCAGACATCTAGAGCCAGGTAGTTTCTGAACATTTCCTCTCCCTTATACTCCCTTTGCATTTTTATCTGTATACGAATTTTATTTGTAATTATATAAATAATGGTAATATTCATTTGCCCAAAAGGAAGAGGCTCTTCAAAGAGTTCCTGTGCAATGACGTCTTGAATGTGTCCATACTACCTCTCATTTCCCAATTCTCATCCATCTATCTTTCTGAGGTGGGAATCTTCCTATATCTAGCAGATTGGTGGGACTTGCAGAGTTTGAGTCAGTTTATGGTCTACAGACTGCTGAATAGAGGGTGCTGGCCTGCAACATTTTCTTCTTTGGTCTAGAGAAGTGCCTACCTAGGGACCAGCAGTAGGGAGCTTTGGGTCCAGGCTAAAAATGTTGGATTCTCCAGAAAGCTTGACTGAGGAAATTCATGGACTCTAAGAGTACAGGTTTTAGCTGGTTTGAGATTGCTGCTGTCACCAGGCTTCTCATCACATAACACCCTTAGGTTTGCTCTACTGGTCCTGTGTCTTATATATAAATAGAACCATGGCTGCAAAATGGAAAAGAGTAAGTTACCAAAAAGTTGTGGATATCCAGAATCACAGTGTGAGATGCTTAATGGATCCTCTCCCTAGCAAAACAACTTATTTAAATAGTGAAAATTATTTTTGAAAAATTCAAAGTATATTTTAAAAATTAAAAATTAAAAAAATGAATTGAAATTCAAAACTTTTAAGACTGTCTCAAGGGCGCATAGTAAATAGAGAAATATTTATTCAAGAAAATCGACTAACTTTTCATTAAGAACAGTTAGCATCTGTGGCATTTGAACCATAATTCTCCCCTTCCTCCCCTCTCTACCCCAGCTAAGTGTGATGACACCTTTACTCTGGGTGCATGTGGTCAAGAAAACAAGACTTCCTCTTCCCCCAGGTTTCAGGCTATTGCTATGATTTTACCCCAAGAGAGGTAGGCCACTGACATTACACATACCAACTCATTCTGTGTTGTGGTAACTTTATTCTAGACAGGCATGGATGTGAGGAAAAGGACTGGAGCATCCAGCCCCATTCACAGAATGTCTATGTCTAGCCAGGTGCAGCTATTTAAAAATATCTGGTCCCAATTGCTCCCATCCCAGGTTGTTTGTAGATCACAGATTTTATGCCAGGAGGGCCAAGTTGAGAACAGTGTTATCATTCACACCCCTCAAACTGTTGATAGAGAAATGGTGTTACACAAGAAGAAGTGGCTGCTGTTCCCGCCCTCAGCTTCAGTGCAGTGGCTCAGAGTCTCGGACTAGAGAAAGAAGCAGAATGTAAAGACAGATAAGTCCATAGCTTGCCCAAAATGGGGGCTGGATTTATCTGGGACAGAACATGCGGAAACTTATTCTTAAATGTTACATTGAAAACAAGAAACAATTGACTGTTGAATAATGAAGAAGGATTGGTAGCTCGATATTATTAGCAACAAGAATAATGGTAGATCAGAGAGAACTTTAACAGAGAGAATCAGGAAAAGAGACAGATAAGAAGAATGCCCCTCCATTTAGAGGAAAGTTTGGAGACTGGCAACACGCTGCATTTGCGAAACGGGTTCAACTCTAATTGAATCAGACTATGGAGCCATTGATAACTCCAGGGCATTGTCAAACACTATAGAGAGACGATATACCAATTAGTAGAAGCTATCGTTTGGGTTCCATAAGATGGAAGACCAGCCAGAAGCTTAGCAGGAAAATCAAAGAAAGCTAGTCAGAAAGAATCTGGCAAATTATAGCCATTCCAGTTGGTCAACAAGTATGTTCACACACCCAAGGTGGTGCTGTCTGAGGAACAACATTGGAGGCTATGGGAGAAATAGAGTTCATTAAACCAATCTAGTGAGGTCACTACTTAGCAATAAGCTCTAGAGTGGAGGAGTTTGTATCCAGAGATGCTCTAAATATCCAGAGATTATCTAAAGTACCTGAATTCAAGGAATAAAAGTGTAAGACATAAAGAAACATGGAATTTTCCATGAGGAAGCTCAGACACTAGCCTGACAAGTAAAGGACTTTAAAACAATTAGCTAAGTGCCTACCATGGTGCCAAAACTGTTTTTGAAGGTTGCTCATTCAGAAGAAGAGCGTTACAATCCCAACACTCTAAAAGTTGAGAAAAGAATGAACTTTTAGCCGAGTTCTATAAGTTGGCCCTGCTAATGTCATAAAATTACAGAAAAATACATAAAACAGTGGGATACAGTCAGAGTCAGACCCCAAACAGACATCTATGAGTGTAACAGGCTGAAAATCTGTAGCAGCAGATGTGTTTGTATATTTGTCCTGTATTTTATTTCACCACATATGGTTCCATATTACCACTGAACATGATTATAGTATTTGTACTCATGTTGTTAGAGTTAAGGCAGCAATGCCATTTATAAACATTTTTCCACCCAGGTGTTCCAATTATATTTAGCTTTATATATTTTTATGACTTTAATTCTGTCATCAAGTTAGGTCACTGAAAGCAGGGGAAGATTTCCATTTTATGTCTTTTGATAGATTCAGCATCAAAGAGTTTATTAAGTCATGTGTATCTCTATATGCTGTCAGTTTTGTTGAAAGATTTTTAGAATAGTCAAAACTTTACCTACATACATACAGTTGGCCACATACCATAAAAGTCCTAATATCTACAGGCCCCAATTTCACATTCTTTTCTCCCCCCCTTGCCCTTGGCCTTCATCTCTACTTTTCAGAGAACAATTAGCTTTGAAAACAGAAGAATCCAGAATCAGAGATGCCTGATGGCTCAGCCAGTTGTGTTCAGTTCTTGATTTCAGCTCAGATCATGATCTCACAGTTTGTGAGATTGAGCCCCATGTAGGGTTCTAAGCTGACAGTGTGGAGCCTGCTGGGGATTCCCACCCTGCCCCTCCCTAGGACCCTTCTTGCATCCACAACTGCTCTCCCTCTCAAAATAAATAAATAACCTTAAAACAAAAGAGGGGCACCTGGGTGGCTCAGTCAGTTGAGCGTACGACTTCGGTTCATGTCATGATTTTATGGTTTGTGGGTTAGAGCCCCACATTGGGCTCTGTGCTGACAGCTCAGGGCCTGGATTCTGCTTAAGATTCTGTGACTCCCTCTCTCACTGGCTCTCCCCTGCTCATACTCTGTCTCCCTGTCTCTCAAAAAATAAATAAATGTTAAAATTTTTTAATTAAAAAGAGAAGTATCCAGCATCAACAATCAATAGAATTGATTCTTGTCTGCTTGTACAGACAGGTAGTAAGGGATTGAAAAAATGGTATAATTTATTTTTATCCCTGTAAGATGATAATGATAGTACGCAAGAAGGCACTGTGTTCTGGAACTGTTCAATCTTACTGGATAGATTTTAGTTGGAAAACTTCTTTAGAGAGGCCATTTGTTTCAATCATATCCCCTTGCCTGTTGTAACTTGAAATAAGCACTGCATCCTCTTGAAATGAATGAGAACTTTTGAAGAGTTCAACCTTGGACATGAACTCCCTGTAAGCCTACTGTTCTATAATAAATTAACAGGTTGGTTTATAATGGGGACAGATCAAAACAGTATTTCTTGATTCTGGCTGCATCCTCTTAGCTAAGTAAAGCAACCAAAAACTTTGCAGTCTATGCCTTATGTGGCTTGTATTAGCTGTCGTAATGAAATCATTTCATCTTATTAAAGACAGGAGATTGAGTCTTGCACCTGATATTCTATAATAAGCAGTGTGGATTGATGAGATCTCGGTAAATAGCTCATACCTTTATTCTTCAGACTGTTTCCTCTCTTACCCTGCCTTATTCTCTTAGTGTCTGGAAAGCACATTCCAAGAAAATCCACTTGAAAAAAAACAAATTTCTACAAATTTCTTTAGAGACTTATTTTAAACTTTAACTGCCAATAAATAGCTATAATTAGAACCCTCAGGGATTTTAGGTATTATTCTGATTCAAACACTATTTCATAGATGAGGAAGCAATTATTACAACATTTTATAAAATATTTGTGGTGGCTTAAGATTTTAGACTCATATATGAGATCTATATCTTTTACTGTAACTTTTTTAAGTGCTCCACAGAGGTCATATTTGACTCAGATTCCCTGAAAGAGATATGGTTTTTCTATGTGAATATTATGTATGTATTATGAGCCAGTTATAATATGAAGTTCATCAGAATTAATAATGGAAGATAATTGACTATGATCCCCACAATCTGTTTGTTTAAATGTTTCTATCAAATGTATATATTTAGTATTGTTGTCCTATATTCTTAGAATTGAACACACTGCATTATGTTGAACAATTAATTATTACATGAAAGCATGTCATCTTATACCATTGTATGTTGATAAGGGCCCAAAACAAGAGGACATAAGGCATATACAAAATTTTATACTATTAGATATGTAAGGTAGAAACTTATACATAGGAATAAACACAAAATAATGATCATGGGCTATTCCAACACAATTGTTTTAGATGTTAAAGTAGAATAAATAAATAAAGAATATAAATGCTTGGTCATAGAGTTGTAAAGTTTGAATAGATATAGTTAACTTCACATACTTAGTATAACAACGTGCAATTTATGTATAAAACAGATTATTGATTTGACTAAAATAAAACTTAAAAATATCTTAAAAGTAAACAAATGCAATACAATCTTGAATTTTGTATAATTCTTAAACTTTAATTTTTTTTTTAACATTTATTCATTCTTTGAGAGACAGGGTGCTAGTGGGCGAGGGGCAGAGAGAGAGGGAGACACAGAATCTGAAGCAGGCCCCAGGCTCTAAACTGATAGCACAAGAGCCCAACGCGGGCTTAAACTCACAAACTGTGAGATCATGACCTGAGCCGTAGTCCAACACTTAACTGACTGAGCTACCCAGGCGCCCCTAATTCTCAAACTTTAAAACCAGTATTTGTAATATACAGATAGGTATGCCTAACCAATGTATTTTTAAATTTTTAAATGTTTGTGAACTTTATAAAAGTGGTATCTAATTATACATATTTTCTTAGGACTTCTGTTATTTCATTCATAATTATGTTTCTCAAAACCCAATTGAGAAATGTTAAAATGTTAAATGTCTTAAATTTTATAAACACAGAAATAAATATTAGGAAACATACAGAAAACCTATATAACAAATAAGTAAACAACTTAATAAATTCAAAAGTTATTTCTTAGAAAATCTAATAAAATAGACAAAATTCTTTAAAATATATGATGAAGAAGGGGCGAATGTAAGAAAGACAAAAAGAGTGAGAAAAGCAGATAGAGAAATGAGACAAAATATCAGTGACCATTAATATAGAGAATTTTGTTAATCTTATGGAAATATTGTCTCTAACTCCTACCCTAGTTATAACTAATGCATCAAATACCATATGAAAGGAAGGCAGCATAGTGACCACCCTCCCCTTACTCTTTACCAAAAAATGCTCTTTCAACACTTCGCAATTAAGGAAAATTCTTATAGATAATCTTCATTAAAGTTAGTAAAATCTCTTTGAATTCTTAAAGTTCAAAGAATAAATGTTCAATTTTATCCACTGCTTTTATGAACTGTTGATATCATTGATTTTTGCCTTCGATCTGTTAAGATGATGAATTATACTTACTGATTTTCGGATATTAAAGTCAACCTTGCATTCTTGGAATAAACTCCATGTACTTAAGGGGTATTAGTTTTCTATATACAGCAGAATTTGATTTCCTAAACTTGTTTGGACTCTGCAACTATACTTCTGAGTGAGATTGTCCAATAATTATTATTTCCCCTCCTGACCTGAAGATGTTTGAATTATGATGGTTTTATTCTGTAAGCTGAGGTGGACTCCTTTTTATATCACCTGGAATAGTTTGTAAGCTTGGAAGTCTGTTTCTTTCATTTTGGTTACAACTCACTTAAAATCATCTGAACTTGGATATTTCTTTTGGGAGAGATTTTAAATTAACCTTTCAGTATATTTTAGAATTATTCAGGTATTACATTTCTTCTGGAATAAATTCTTTATGTTCTATTTTTCTGTGAATTTTACCACTTCTCCAAGTTTTCAAATTGGTCACATAATGTTACTCATAATAAAATTTTATCTCAGCACCAGTGGCATCTATAGCCAAGTGTTTTTCTTACCTTACTAACCAGTTGCCATTTTGCTTTTTTTGTCATTGGATTTTCTAAAATGTTATCATTTTATTGATCATTTTTAGTGAACTTACTTTTCACTTTGTTGATCATCTCTGTAGTACTTTTTTCCTTTGAGTAATTTCTTCTATCTTTATTATTCAATATTTTTGGTTTTATTTTGCTGTTTATTTTTTATAGTCAAGATAGATGTTTATTAGGTTTAAATATTTCTTCCCTTTGAATATAAGCCATTAAAAAGGACATAAATTGCTCCATTTAAGTACTGTTCATCTGTACCATCAAAGTTTTTCATATGTATTATTGTTTATTGGTAACTACTAAAAATTTGGGGGCACCTGGGTGACTCAGTTGGTGAAGCATCCCACTTAGATTCAGGTCATGATCTTGCAGTTTGACTTTGATCCCTGCATCAGGCTCTGAGCTGTCAGCCTGCTTCCGATTCTGTGTCTCCCTCTCTCTCTGCCCCTCTGCTGTTTGTGTTCTGTCTCTGTCTCTCAAAAATAAATAAACGTTAAAAAATATATTTGCTAATTTTCATTATAATATATACCTCCTCCCTTAATTTATTTGAAATTAAGGAACTTAATAATTGTATGGAGCTTTCCTGCTTTTTTTTTTTAATGTTTATTTATTTTTGAGAGAGAGAGAAAGAGGCAGAGAGAGAGGGAGACACAGAATCCAAAGCAGGCTCCAGGCTCTGAGCTGTCAGCACAGAGCCAGTCTCGGGGTTCAAACCCACGAACCGAACCCTGAGATGACCTGAGCTGAAGTCAGACGCTTAACTGACTGAGCCACCCAAGCGCCTCCCTGCTTCTTTTTTATCACTTATTCCAAATAATACTATTGTGCGAAAGGAATATAATCTGTATGATAATACTTTTCTTTTTGAAATTTGTTATGCCTTATTTTGTGGTGCAGTATGATTATTTTTCACAAATATTCTATTTTTTAATTATGCATATTCTGAAGTTATCATGTTCACCATTTTGCATGTGTTCATTATTCTGGGTTTATATATATGCCCATTAGAAGCAGTCAGTTAATTGTATTTTGCAAATCTCCCAGATTATTTTGCCTTCTTGACAATAAGTAACACAAAGTCTTTGGATGGATATTCTTGTCTGATACTGACCTACTACTCTTTGGATGTCATTTAGAATACCTGGAACAAGGTTTGAGTGGCAGACCATTCAACCAGATGTCCATAAACATCGTTTCTCTCAGTCAAGGTTTTAAGAATTATTAAATGATAATTAGTCTGCTACTATTCTTCCCAAGAGAGATATACCAAAAAATGACAGAAAATTATGTATTCAACTTTAACATTAAGTAGGAAGAGATAAATACAAAAGGATCTGGATTAGAAATCAGTAGATATAAGAATTTGGGACTTGATTATTACATTACAACAATTGTTAATAAATGTTTGTAACAGTAAGTTATTAACACAATAGTGCTATATAATGAACCATCTCTAAATTCAGTGTCATTATTTATTCCCACCTCATTAAACTATGGATCAGCTGGGGTTGGTAGATACAGGTTGTGTTTAGCCAGGTTTGATTCTAAGCTTCAGGTTATTCCAGATCCACTCTGTGTGACTCATCGTCTCTGACCCAGTGTACTAGCTGTGACAGAATTGTAGGACGGTTCAGCAGAAACTTACAATGTGTCAAAGCATAGGCTTGAAATGAGCACATGTGCCCACATCTCATTGGCTAAAGTGACATGGTCAAGTCCAATAACACCAAGGACAGAAAGCATATTCCACCTGTAGTTGGAGGAATCATATAATGATGTAGCATAGGGCTTGGAGACAGGAAAGGGTAAAGAATTGGGAACAGTAATCTGTCATAATATTCTTTGTATCACCAGACTTTGACACCCATTAAAGCTTAAATCTTGGTTTTGTTTGAGAAGGAAAAGGCGTTTGGTGCAGTGCTATAAATGCTGTAAATGTAGCTTCCAATAGTTATGAACTAAGTAGTGTTTATCTGTCTAGAAAACAGGATAAGACAATCTGACAGCTTTCAAATGTCAAAAGCACTTTTAGTCTATGTTTGTAAATGACAGAAATAGTAAAATTTCAAAAGTTAATTTCACATTTAAAATCATTTTTAAAAAACATATACTTAGTCAATTTTACCCCAATGTAAACTTTTTAGAGTTTTATTGGAAAATGAGGTTTTGCTTAAAATTAAATGAATCATTTTAAATATAAAAGTATGTAATAAAAGTCTCTGATTAGAAATTATCTTTTTAAGACAAGCAACTTCATGCCCATATGGAGCTTACCCTGGAGATAAAAGGGGGACATACACAATAAACAGGTAAACAAATACATAACAAGATAAATTTAGGCTAGTGAAAAGTGTGAGCACAGTATGTGGTAGGAAACAACAGTGTGGGCTTCATTGAACACGGTGGTTGGGGGAGGCTTCTCTGAGGAGGTGATGTCAGACTGGGACCTTACTGGCGCAAAGGGGCCAATCATATAACACTCTGAAGGAACAGTGTTCTAGGCACAGGGAACAGCAAGTGCAAAGGCCCTAAGGCTGGAATGCACTTGGAGAGAACAAGGCACTGAAAGAAGGCCAGGAAAAAAAAACGAAATTATCTTTTTAAAATTCTTGGAGAGTCAATAGCTCTTTAAAATGTACTGATAATTGGCGATGATGTTTGCTGTGTGCAGGGTTGTGGTGAACAGAAGCACATGATTAGAGAAAATTCATTGTAGAACAGTGTGACATCACTGGGATAAATTGTGAATGACAACAAATTCAGTGTATTTCTTCAATAAGGAATTAAATCTAAAGTGCATGCACTTAAGGCTATCTCTGATGTCAAAGGTATACATAGGGAGGGATCAGAAACAATCCAGTTGTTACGACTAAGCTTCATGATGCTTACACGTTGTGGCAATATTTAATGTCATTCCAAGTTCTCTTTCTGCACTCTTTTTATGTATATCTTGCAACTGGCTCCTTTCTCTTGCATGTAATTTTCTTCTTACAGAAACACATTTTTTCATAGTTCTTTGATTTGGGCTCTATTTGCTACCTTTTCTATTTGTTTGGTGATGTTAATATTGTGCCCCTCTTCTTAGAAAGATCTTAGGTGGTCATTAAAATTATAGGCTGTCATGTATTTATTTCCCCTTAGCACTTAAAGATACTATTCTATTGCTTCTGGCCTATTGTTGCTCATTATAAGATATTTATATTTATCAATAATTGTTTTTGTGTAAATAGCGTGTATTTTATATGATTGCTATTTTAAAAAAAGGTTTATTGAGACATAATTTATATACAGTAGAATTATTTTTTAGAGTTCAGATTGACAAGTTTTGATGAACATATATGGCTATGTGAATGTTGCCACAATCAAAATAGAGAATATAGCTGTTAAACCTAAAGGTTTCTTTGTGCCTATTGTGGTCAGTTCTCTTCCTCCATTCTATTTTCCTACCCCAAGCATTATTTGATTTTTATTCTCTAGTTTGCATTTTCCAGTGTGTCATATAAATGGAATCATTAGTGTATAGCTTTTTTGGTGCAGCTTCTTTCATTTAGCACAAAGCATTTGAAATCCATTCATGCTTTTGCAAGTATTAACAGTTCATTTATTTTTCCTTATGAGTAGTACTCCATTGTATGGATAAATCACTGTATGTTTATCCATCCTCTGGATGATGGACATTTGAATTGTTTACGTCACTGGCAAATATGAATACACCTACTATAAACATTCAGATCAAAGCCTTTGTGTAGGTGTATATTTTTATGTTTCCTGGGTAGATACCAGAAAGTGGGATTTCTGACTTGTATAAGTAAATGTTTAACTAGATAAAATACTTCCAAATATTTTTCAAGTGGCTTTGTAATTTTTCATTACCACCAGAAGTATCAGAGAGCTCCATTTGCTTTTAATCCTCTCTAGTGCTTTGTAGAGTCAGGGATTGTGTGTGTGTGTGTGTGTGTGTGTGTGTGTGTGCGTGTTGCCATTTAATAAGTAAGAAGTGCCAAGCTATTGTGGTTTAACTTTGCATTTCCCTGAAATTTAATGATTCTGAACATCTTTTTATGGGTTTATTTGCCAACATATAGTTTCTGTGATAAAGTGTCCATTCAGATCTTTTGCCCATTACTTAATTGGATTGTTTATCTTTTATTGTTAAGTTGTAAAAGAGCTTTATATATTTTTAATGCAATTTATTTATCATGTGTTATGCAAATATTTCATCCAAGTCTATGATTTGTCTTTTCATTTTCTTAGTAGTATCTTTAGAAGAATAGATTTTAGTTTTAATGAAGTTCAATTTATCCATTTTTTTTTTATTTTGTGATTTGGTCTTTTTGTATCCTTTCTAGGAAGTGTTTGTCTACTTATAGGTCACAAAATGTTCTGCTATAATTTCCTCTAGTAGCTTTATAGTTGTAGCTTATAAATTTAGCTTTTTTGTTTCAAGTTCATTTCTGTTTATGATGTTAAAGGATAAAGGGATTTTGTTTGGTATTTTGTTTGTTTGTTTTTAATGAATGCCCAAGTGTTCAAGCACTAGCACTATTTGGACTCTCTTCTTCATTGAATTCCTTTGACATCTTTATAAAAAATAAATTTGCGAGATATATGTGTGTGTGTCTATATATATATATATATATATATATATATACATATATATATAATGTGTATATATATATGCATATATGTCTATTTCTAGATTCCCTAGTCCATTGACTTTTATATCTATTTTTATTTTAATTGCAAACTGTATTGAGTGTTGTAATTTTACAGTAAGACTTGTAATCAGATTGTGTACACTCTAACTTTGTTCTGCTTTCTCAGAATTAATAGCTTATTTTAGAAACTTGTAGAAGAATTAAATCTGAATTCTGAACACAAGCTCCCTAAATCCCTGATTTATGTGTACCTGTTTTTTCTGGGCTTCAAATTTGAGATTCTATTATAAAGAATGTATGTGGTGAGAGTGACAGAGATATACAGAGGAGACTTTCTATCTCCATTCTCTCCTCCATTGAATGAAGAGTACCTGAGGCCAAATTTGGTGAAATAGCTGAGCATCAACAAAGCTCATCAAAACCTTCTTTTGAAGAAATTTTATAGAATGAATGTGTAGAATCTTAGAATTCAAAGCTGCCTGATCTCATCCACTTCCATTTTTACTCAATGCAAATATCCTTCCTTTAACGTTTTGATAGATGTTTTCAAGCCTTTACCTAAAGCATCTAATGTTTTGTAACACAGCTTCTTCCACTTATATTGTTCAATTCTAATTTTTGAAAAGACCCACCTAATTTTAGCTAGAATCTGCCTTCTTAAAATTACCAACTGCTTGTCCTGAGGCACCACATTGATCAACAAGTCTGATAAACTGTTTCTACGCTACACCTCTTCAAATATTTTTAAATGGCTGTCAAATCCCCATTAAGCTTCTTTTCAACCTCTCGCAACTTTCTTGAATTTCATTGTTTGCCAGCGTTTCCTATTCCTTCTCACTCTTCTGATGTTCTTCCGTTTGCCCGAATGAAATGTTTAGAAGTGAACCACATACTCCAGCTGGAGTCAGATCAATGCAAAGTACTTCTAGGACTCTGGCAAAAATCTCACTTCTTCATTGTAATTGGGTAGATGTCTCAGCAAATAAGATTAATGAAATAAAAGCACCTTTAATAGAAAGCTTTTCCCAAAGCAACTCTGCAACTTGCCTGTGTTGTTATCCTGGGCTCTTTGCAGCATTTTGAAACATTTGGATTTGACCATAGTTTATTAAACGTTTATTTTCCTGATTCTTTGGGACAATCCAACTTAAATTCTACCTCCTTCAGAAAGGAATGTCTGACTCCATTCTCTTATTCAAAATTCAGCAAATTTTTACAATTGTATTTATTTCTCTATTCCAAGACTATTTGCAAATCACCTCTATTTTTTTAATTATCCCTAAATACAGAGTATTAGTACACTTTATTTCCTTCCTACTTATTCATTTATTTATGTATTCATACTTTATTTATAAGATCATTCATCCTTATAATCTTTGATGCCTGATATAGTTTAGGCACAATATTAGACACTAAAACAGTGAAGTCAGAATGGCAGAAAGGAAAGTCAAAGATTCATCAAACCTTGTTCTAATGGAGGACAGTTCCAACTAATGGAGGACAGTTCCAAGACATATCACAGAATGGAAATTTGCATTGTAACATTATTATGTCCCTCTGTTACAGATTTCTGCATAATGTTCTGGCCACAGATGATTCTGGAAATAAGATATACTATATATGAACACATATATTTAACTTAATTTAATATATACACTTCAGTATTTTATTTCTGCATTAATCATATCTGCCAACTTAAATTTTTCTAGTGTTTATTAGATTTCGAACTGACATCTAACATATCTAACCCAACAATCAGTGGTTATATTCTTGAGCCATGCCTAGAACTTCTTGAATTGGACTTAAAATGTTCCAAGAATACAAATCCTCAGAATGGGGACAGAATACGCCAACGGGTGTCGGGACTGAGAAGAGAGGTAACTTTTGCTGTCCTTCACACGTGGCACGGTGGAGAGGGGAAGGCTCCCAGGATGTTGCAGAAGGTCAGCAGTTTGTGATGGACAGCTATATGAAGGTCCTAAGAAGGTGGACCTGAAGAGGCAAGTTCAGAGCATCTCACTTGAGCCCTCTAGGTAAGTCCAAGTTGTGAGAGTTACAGCTGCCTCAGACCTCAGTATGGACCTTACAAGCAAGGATCATTCACCTCTCCTTGAGGCTTGTAAAACCCTGAAATGTATATATACTTATGTGGAGAAGGAATAAAAGAGATATCCTAGTCTTCACTGGAAGTAAAAGAACTAATACATTTTAAATTTTAATCTAAGTGAGTCACTTAGATTTGGGTTAAGTTTAACCCTCTGGCAAATTTGGGGTTGGTGTGGAGAAATAAATGTATCCAGTTATAGGAAAATGAAGTCACAGTTGTGAAAACCTGAGTTAATAGCCCCTGAAATTTGTCACAGCTAATAATAAGGTAGTTCTTAAAAGAATTATAGCATGAACATATTGTCCTTGGCAAGCAGCTCAATCCCCTGTACTATTTTGTTTCATTTAAATAGAAAGTCACTTTATGTTCTTAGAAAAACCCTCAGAAAAGTTTCAAATAAAGAGCTCTTCACAAGCAAATATACTCATTCTTTACTAAACCCACACAGTCATAAGCAGACACTGAGAAGTTCATTTTAAAATATTCTGAACTGCTTAAAATGCAATTCTTTATTTCTTCTTATTGACATTTCGAATTGTTAAGCTTAGACTTCTCCAAAGTTAAAGTAATCAACTGCTTGTTTCTTCTGTTTATAACTATGTACACACTTGCACCAACTAATAACCTTTGTGTTGGAATGAAAGATTAAACATTCATTTAATTTAGCTTAGGTTCCGTTTGTTTTCAATTAAGAAGAGAAAATCCTTTCAAGTACAATAGGTTATTTATATTTGTTTTGCTTCATTTATAAAACCAAATAAGGCTTTTCTGTTTATAGTCATTAATGTTGTTGAAAAGAAATTGTATTAAATGAATGGGTTGCAGAGAAAATGAAAATAATTTAAGAGGTAAAAAAATTAAATTAATCTAGATGATATATTTGTCCTCCAATTGTAATCTAAAATTGGTAGGAGTGAGAGCAAGAGCTTAGAAAAAACTATATAATTAATTAATTTTTTTCATTTAATTCCTATATTAGGCATATATCTTGGTTAAATTCTATGTCAACCTCCAAAGCATGCATATATATATATATATATATATATATATATATACACATTAATACCTGTAGATCTAGAAAGACTTTATTTTCCTGCCAGATATTATTTCCAAAGTATGCATATAAAAATTATAGTGCCTTAAACATCAGTGTGATAGGCAGAATAATTCATATCCCTGCCCAAGATATCAATATCCAAATCCCTAGAGCTGGAAACTGAATGTTACTTCACATGACAAAAGAGATTTTGCAGATGTGATAAAGGTTAAGGACCTTCAGAGGGAAAGATTATTCTGGATTTTCTGAGTGGGCCTACTAATCACAAGAGTCCTTTAAAACAGAGAACTTTCCCTGGAAGTAGTCAGAAGAGATGTGACCACAGGAAGAAAAGTCAGAACGAATTGACTTTGCTGGCCTAGATATGGAGTAAGGGTGTGAGGGGCCAGGAAATGCAGGCAGCCTCTAGAAACTAAAAAAGGCAAGGAAATGGATTCTCCCCTAGAGCTTACCGATACTCACTTTTAGTCCAGTGAGCCCTTTGTCAGACTTCTAACCTTTAGAACTAGAACAATAAATGTGTGTTGTTGTAAATCACTAAATTGTGGCTTCAGTTCACTAAATTGTGGTCATTTATTACAAAAGCAAAAAGAAAACTAATACAATGTACCATTTTTCAGGGAGAAATTCTCACTTTTAAAATTGGGACAGATTTTTATTTTTATTTTGTATTCTTTTTTAAATGTTTATTTATTTTGAGAGAGAGCGAGAGAGAGCGCAAACACATAGCAAGAGCACAAGTAGGGGGAGGGGCAGAGAAAGAGGAGAGGGAGAATCTCAAGCAGGCTCCCCACTGTCAGCACAGAGCCCTACACCGGGCTCCATTTCATGAACTGTGTGATCATGACCTGAGCCAAAATCAAGAGTTGGACGCTTAACCGACTGAGCCACCCAGGTGCCCTGGGATAGACGTTTAGAAGATGTTTTCATTCTTTCACAATATTTTGATGAAAATTTTAAAGTGAGAGGAGTAAATGTTGTATGAAGCTATACTTCTTTTATTTATTTTTTTTACAAACCAATACATTTTTCTACTGTGTTTCTGAAAATCAAGCATTTATGTATTCAGCACAAATAGTCATTAGCATTGGTAATTAAAATCTCTTAAATTCTACTATGTTTAGCATATCACATACACTATTAAACTTCTCTGTAAGGAGATTTTTCATAGACAGTCTTAACCCTAGTACTCCTTTGGATATTGATCAACTCATTTAGATAGAAAATTTCTCAGGAGATTAAGAAATGTATATTATAATTGTGGTATCATAACTTCCACTCAAACTATGCCAATATCAGGCTCCGTATATTTCTGAATTTGTCTCTATTACAGACAATTCTGGCAAAACAGTTGGTGACATTCTTTTTCTTTTGTTTAGAGAAACTTGGATAGCATGGAAAAATAGCACTTTTGCCTCAGCTTGGCTTTCTCCACATTTTGAGTTTGAGGTTGTGAATAAAATCATATTCCTGAATAAACTTCACAGACAATAAGTTATTTTCTGCAACATTTCATAAACTTTACTCAAATCATAGTTGGAAAAGTGAAATCAATGAGTGAAACACTGTCAAAGCAGGAATGGATGAAGATTATAATTTCATCTATTTTTTTAATCAATAACTTATATTCAAGTGGATAAAATCTTATACGTGGTCCAAAGGTGACTGCCATTGACTTTATTAATGTGAAAGAGGCATATAAAAAGTACACTATTTGCAAAAATACCAATTATTTAAAAGATCATTAAGGACAGTTTTTTATAGCACTGAGGCACCAACATTTTTGCAACCTAATTTTCATGCTAGGGAGGCAAGTCATTTAAGTCATTTTCATGTAGTGTGTAAACTATGATGATTTATGATTTAAATTCAACATAATGAAACAAATTGAAATTTAAAGAAAATATGGAAAATGTATTCCCATGAATGTTTACCTATATTCACTTATAGATAATATAGGTACGTAGGTATATAATTTATAATTACAAAGAACTATAATTTGTATATGTGCTGCCTTTGTTAAGTTACTAGTATCATCTACCTTTTATAATTTGTTTTCCATTTTTATATAATGAATAATTTTATTACATGATCTTTAATTAATACTAAGATATCTATGCTAAGCTCATTAAACACCTCCCACATTTTTTCGTGGCCCATTGATAATTTTAATAAGAGAGTGTGATAAATATTTGTAAACTATTTGAAAACTATAAAATAATTTTCCAAGTAAGATTTTTTTTCTTTAAACCAGAATTTCCGCCCTTTTTACTTTAGATATCTGTGCATTTTTACCCATGACATATATAATTATTAAAGAGAATAGATGTCATCTTAAGTAAAAGTCAACCTGCCCAGTGATGAGACACATCTAGACCACATGACCTGTCAATTCCAGTTTGTTCTGCCCCTCCATCTTCCCTATTATTATTGATTCCCTACCATAACAATTACCTAGATCATGAACTCAGTCAGTCTATATGATTATGTATTCTACCCCAATTACTCCTCCATCCTTAGAGAACATAAGAAGACTTATTTCTGGGAAAAATTTCCTTCCTATGTGATTTTATTAGAAATGTTCCCTTGGCTAAAACTTTGTAAGTCGTTGACCCTAGTTCAGTGCTTTCCAGAGGCAAGTTTGGGCACCCCAGGAGGCACTCATAATGTGGAACCAAAATGCTAGATTTTACTTATATTGTTTCATTTGTTTTCAATCTCAATTTCTGTGCATGTATTCCTGATATAAACACATGTATTTATAAGTAAAATAAGAGAGCATATGCTTAAAAGTTTTGGCTGATAGGATTATGGGGTCAATAAATTTGAAGAAGATTGCCTTGACTGGCTATATTGAGGAGAAAGTCTGACTCTATTAATTCATTTCTGACATTGCGTTCTCAGAAGCTGAACACAATTTCTGCTCCCCTTACTTAAATTCACCTTATACCTACAGCTGTTCTAAACTCCATTCCAAATACCTAGTTCTACCCTGGTTCTTGAATTTGGAGATTCCTTAGATCTAGGGCTGGCAGATTTGTTTTTAGTAAAAAGAGCCAGGTAGTGAGTATTTTACCAGTCATATGTTCACTGTCACAACTACTCCACATTGTAAACTCTGGTGATGTTTTAGCATGAAACAGCCATAGAAGATATGCAAACAAATGGCATGGCATGATCCATTTACTGTCAGATCAGGTTTGGCCAATAGGCCATAGTTTTCTGACTAGCATCTATACTTCTGATCAAAAGTTGTTCTAAGGATGCTCACCTTTTCTCTGATGCTATTGCTAGATTGTTTTCCCCCAACTATTTCCTGTGTGTTAATAGTTTGGTCCATTCTGCTGTCCTAAAATATGTACATTTATTATGCTCTAAATTGTCTTTAAAAAATGAAAAATGCAAAAGTTTTATCCTGTTGGGATGGAAACACTGTATCTGGGTAAAGATGATGATTACCAAGGAAAGGTAAAAATTTTATACCTTATTGTCTCCTATATACCTAGAAGAGGTTGCAAACTTTAACAATGACTAGGTATCTAAAGGGAGTGGGGTGCAGCTTGTTTTGGAGATTGTCACATTGGAAAAATGATTGCCTACACTTCAATCATTCCATATTTCACTTCTCTACTTAAAACCTTCCCTGTACCTAGTATCCCCAAAACTTATTAATCTCTTCCTGTGAGGATGTCAAAACCACATCTATTAATTGTCTCAATATAGAGTGAAACTTTCTAAGCATTACTGAGTCCTTAGAGGCCATACCTGAAAAGATAATAGCCAATGATTTCTGTTTCATCAATATTTTATTGATACAAGACTTTTCCTTAGGAAAAGTGTATTTAATTGACCAAATTTAATTCTGACATTGTCCAAATTTTCAACCCTGAAGAGCTAATGAGGAAGATGAATAGTTATATTTTTAAATAAAGAATTTTTGTCTAACAAGAAATATAAAATTGATACTGAAATTTATATATACATTTCTATATGCAGCTCTGTTTTACAGTATAAGCAATTCTCTAATGGATAAAAAATAATTTTCACCTTAAAAAATAGCACTTGAGGGGCACCTACGTGGCTCAGTTAAGAGACCAACTCTTGATCTTGGCTCAGGTCATGATCTCGCAGTTTGTGAGTTCAAGCCCCACATCGGGCTCTATGCTGACATCGCAGAGCCTGCTTGGGATTCTCTCTCTATTTCTCTCTCTCTCTCTGCCCCTCCGTCTCTCTCTGTCCCCACATACGCTCACTCTCTCTCTCTCTCTCTCACAATGAATAAACATTTTAAAAAATAGCACATAAGGAATAAAAACATATTTCTTGAATTAAAATAATATTCAAAGAGCACAGGGTATGGAGAATTGTCTTCCAAATTTTTCTGTATATATACATATCTATATATCTATATCTATATCTGTATTTATATAGATATAGATATATATTTAATGGCATTACTGTAAAATGACTTCTTTTAAGATACTTTTCTAAAGTGATAGAGAGAGAGAGAAAGGAAAAAGATAAATCTGATCAAGTTGCTTTTGAACATTTTGATACAATAGTTAAATAATGTCCATATTAACATATTTTATTTTTTTTTAATTTTTTTTAACGTTTATTTATTTTTGAGACAGAGAGAGACAGAGCATGAACAGGGGAGGGGCAGAGAGAGAGGGAGACACAGAATGTGAAGCAGGCTCCAGGCTCTGAGCTGTAAGCACAGAGCCTGATGCGGGGCTTGAACTCATGAACTGTGAGATCATGACCTGAGCTGAAGTCAGATGCTTAACCAACCAAGCCACCCAGGCGCCCCAACATATTTTAAATAAGTAATTGCTTATTTTCTGCTAGCAGTTTTGTTCTTTTTTTTTTCTTAAAAAAATTCAAAGTTCAAGTTACTTTTAGGCTGTAAGAACAAGACATGGCTCAAACAATTTAATAAAAGCAAAACAACAAAAAACAAAATAAACAAAAAGACTTGGGACTGAGTCAAGTGTCTTTAAGAGAAAAACAAAAACAAAAACAAAAACAAAAACAAAAACAAAAACAAAACTCTGCAGTTTGTAGTAAAAAAATACTAAGTTCCAGAAAACAGGGTATAAACCTCTCCTCGGGTAAAAGACAATATAAAGTTTCATTTATTTTTCCCTGAAAACCTTTATTCCAATATTTGGATTAAAAAATACATTGTAAACTGTCAAAAAATGATTTAAAAACACATTATAAAAAACATGATGCTGCCGGACAAGCGGTCAGAGCACCAGAAGAATGTGGCCGTCACTGAAAGTAGTGTTTAAATTCCATGAATAGGCTAATTCATCGTTTTACTTAAACGTATTTTACTGATGAGGGTCTTGTGATTTGAGGTGTTAAGGGACTTTCTCAGGCCTTCACAATTATCAAATACTGCCACCACTTTTTGTATTAGGTCTTTTTAATTGCAGAACTTACACAACCACAGTGTTGTCAAGTCTTTTCTGATGTGATTCAGTAGTCTGGTATGAAGCTGTGTTCCTAATAGGACTGCAGCAGCAGGCGTGGGGAAGAGGAAATGCATAGATGCAAGGGGAATGAGAATGGACTAATCAACATCCATTATTAAGGAGAGTAGGGGGAGCGTTGGATGGTGTGTCCGTGAATATTACCAAATGTTATAAATTAGATACATGGAAGAAAAGTAGTGACTGATGACAGAAATAACAAAGTCTAGAAGAGAATTTATGTGGATATAATTATGAGTTTGTTTTCATTTACGTTGGGTTCAGAATGACATTGGATCTCCAGGTCATAACAGATGGTCGTTCAATTGAAAATGCAGTCCAGCAGATTTGTGAGTTTTGTCTATTAAGTGAAGCTATCATATTTAATAAGCTATGTGATAAGGAGTACAATAATAAGCTGTATTCTTTTTTTTTTTTTAACTTTTTTTTTTAAATTTTTTCAACGTTTTTTATTTATTTTTGGGACAGAGAGAGACAGAGCATGAACGGGGGAGGGGCAGAGAGAGAGGGAGACACAGAATCGGAAACAGGCTCCAGGCTCCGAGCCATCAGCCCAGAGCCTGACGCGGGGCTCGAACTCACGGACCGCGAGATCGTGACCTGGCTGAAGTCGGACGCTTAACCGACTGCGCCACCCAGGCGCCCCAATAAGCTGTATTCTTAACGCTACTGGAGGATACCTACAGTTCAAGACAAGGGAAGCAGAGCTTAATAAAATTTAACTTCCAGTCATCTGATTCTTTCTTCTTCTTCTTCTTCTTTTTTTCCTTCCCTACCTTCTAATATAGCTAATTTTTCTTTTTGGCTGGCATTTTGTCCTCTTTACCTCTCATGAAACTCTTTTGAACTGAAAACTTTCTTCAAAGCAAATGACTCCATCTCTGACTGCAACCTGAATGTACTTATGTAAATTATTGTCTATCTTAGCCCCATGTCACTGGATAACTGCCAGTTCCACCCTTTGCATTATAAAGAACTGCCATACATCTGACGCCCCTCCACTAAAAGCAGCTCTTAATTTTTCTCTTCTCATCTTTGATTTCTTTGTGAGTTCAGCTTTTTTTCTAATGTAGATTTGGTGCACATTTCATCATACAGTATTAAATTTTAATACATTCATTTAATGTGAAAAGGTTACTATTTTATATTCAGTCATCTCTGAAATGTAATTATTCTGGCTATGTACCCCTCCAACAGCAAAATTGCAAGTTAGTATGATAAACTGTGGTATGATCTTGGAACAGAGGGAAGATAAAATCAAGTGAAATATATTTGCATAAAGAAATCTCAAGGATAACTTTTGTTGTCTCAAACAAAGCATACAACCTTGGTCATCTGTATTGATTTTCTCCTTTAACTGATTTATCCAGGCATCTGTAGTTTGAAATAGTGTCTGATGAAATAGTGTCCATCCTGCAAATAATTATTTTCTGGTAAAAAAAAAAATGATGAACTGTCTTTCTCCATGGTATAAACGCGGGGAATCTGAAAATGCAATACACTGCAACTATGTGAAATGGATTAGAGGAATATCTATGAAATGCTGTCTTTTGAAACACTTTTCTGAAATGATGTTATGGATATAAATATATACATGCATATACATCCACACACTATCGTGTGATGCTGACCTACAGTTATGGTGTCCAGACATGAATTTTCTGTGGCTATACTCACTGCTGGAAGTATTATAGAGAAAACTATAATATTTCACTTATTTACTTTTCCTGAGAATCGATTGTCAGATTTTGCTTTCGATTCTGCCCCCATCCCGGCAAGGATTCCTGAGGGAAGCTCTTCTAGAGACTGCCCCTGAACATGATTTGGTCAACTTTTGATCACATTTGTGTCTAAGAAAAAAAGGAAATCTTAGATTAAATTTAATGTCAAAATCCATACTAAAATACTAAGTCTTGAAACAGGTTCTTAGAGAGGAGAAAGAGAAAAAAGTATATGTATCAGCTATCTCGTTACCCTTCCATATAACTCATTGTTCAGAGTTTACGTACTGGATGCTAACTCTCATATACTTTCAATGTGTATCCTGGGGAAACTAAATCCTATTTGGCAGCAGCAGAAATCTCCATGACATAAGTCACAGAGCACAGGGCAGAGGGCAAGAATGTAAAAGCCAGCAGCACCCTGCCTACCTGTGGCTCATAGTTGTATAACCTTCTCAGTCTAGCAGAGTGCATGCATGTGGGCATCAAGCATATCACATGGCATGTCATACTTCGTAAGTGACAGGGAAGCATTCAGTTAACAAGTGGGTGGTATAAAGTGTGAGGTCAAGCACTATTGAGTTATTCCATGACCATAGGTACAGATGTCATACTGGATACTGCTGGACAAGAAGCACAACAGCAATGTGGCCTTTCATAAAAATGATGTTGAAGCTCAAACTTTCTTCAAAGAAATAGAAATATTCTCTTTGTGGCCTACAGGAATGTGGTTGATAGCAGAGTATATAAGTAGCAAAAATTAGAACCCATGGCTAAGTGCATCTAAGAAAGTACATGAGCTGGGTTCACTCTGGCAACATGAAGGATTGAGTGGGAAGGGTGTTGCAAGAGACTTGTGTGAAAGATGAAGAGCCAAACTCTAGAAAATGACTTAACACAAATAGATGAGGGTGGTTTTAAGAAACATTTTTTTTTAGGTAGACTCCACTTAACTAATGTGGAGAGATGAGTGAAAAGAGAGAGTCAGATGAGCTATAATTCCTTTGCTTGAATGACTGCATGGGATGAATTAGATTAAGGGGAGGAAGGATATGAAATACCTGGTTTTAAACATAATGCATTTGAAATTTGGGAGGAATAAGTTTAGGAATTCTCTGAGCTTGCATCAATGGGTTAACATTGATGGACTAAACATCTGAGTTTAGGTAAACAGGGAGAAAGCACCCCTAGCATAGTACAAAAGCAGAAAGCTGCTTTCACAGGAAGGTCCTGAATAGGTAAACAGGGCTATAGACCACTTTAGCAGAGTGAAATTGCCAGGAGGGGAACTAATTAGCAAAAGAAAGGTGCCTTGTGGACCAGGAGGTAGCTCACTCTGTCTTAGCCCTTAGGCAAACTAAGATAAGCAGACACAGCACCTGGTTCCTGTTGTAAACAGCAATCTGCTGGCCCCTGGATTTTGTTTTGTGTTGACCCTAACACTGCATATCTTTGAAACCCATATCTTTGAAATCTTTACACTTGTGAGTAAGTGTTCACAATTTCATTGTCTCTTTCTGCACATCCATCACGTTTGTAAGCCTTCTGATCCTAATAAATACAAAGCAAGGACCCTTACTCCGGGCTTTTGTCTCCTCCCGGGCATTAGCCTTTCTTGCATTTAATTCTGTGTCCACTCTCTTGCTGGACAAAAGAGAACTCGAGACTCAAAGTCTGTGACAGAGATTTACATGGTGTTTATAGTGGAAGAAGGAGGACAAAGATGGAGTTGTATTTTGAAATGAAAATAAAGGAAGAAAGATTTTAGATTTTGTTATATATATGTTTTAAAGACATTGACATACAATATAATCTAAATGCTGTTAGGAAGTTAAAAAATGATCCCTGAGGAAAGAGGTGGTTAATGCATGGCTCTGGGCTCCCTTTGGAGGCAGCAAGTTTGGGTCTGAAAGTCAAAGTCAGCCTTTGTCATGTACATATCATTTTCTTAATTTTTTTAAGCTTCAAGGGAAAGCCATATTTAAGTTAGAGCAAGAAGGTGAGCATATGTTCTGGGAAGAGACTGAAGATATGGATGATTTTACTGATGACTAACAGTAAACACCCTTTAGAAGCCAATAAGGGTGTGAATTAAGATCACAAAAGATCATGGGTATGAGCCATTTTAGATTTTAAGAGATGGCCTGGAAAATCTGAGTTTCCTATGGGTATAAAAATATGACCTACACTGTATGTTAACGAATTGGAATTTAATAAAACCTTATATATATTATATATACATATATAATATTATATATACATGCAATATATATATATATTATATATATAACCTATCATAAAAAATATAAACATCATGAGTTTAACTTTGATAGTCTGAAGGCTATGGTTTTAGTGAGGTTGTACATATACTGATGATAGAGGACTGATGAGCTTATAACCCTAAGAACTCCAAAATCTGTGGCCCCCTCTTCTTCTGTCTCTTGGATTCAAAACTCAGAATTTGTATCCACTGTGCAATATTTCTATTATATATTTTCCTATTGATGACACTCATCTTTTAGGGATCCAGGGTAAGTTGCCTTTTGTTCTCTCTCATGAACTTTTAAGCTGACTCTACCTATGGGAGGTGTAGGTGTTAGATAGTATAATCATAACTGTAATTTGATTTATTAACATGTTGGCAAGCTCATGGTAAATACTTAGGTAGGAATTTTTTGTTTGTTTGTTTGTTTGTTTGTTTGTTTACTAAACTGTGTGACTTGGGCCCACCTGAATGTCTTGGCCAACCAGCATCAGGAAAAGGAAGAGCACATCTTCTGTGGTTTCTTATCTGAAGGAGTGTAACCCCACCCAACACTAATCATGGATTACTGGAAGGCTGCCATTCTGAACAGTAAAGAGCTGGAGAGGAATATACACTGACAATCTGAATTGTCAGTAGGAATGTTCTCTACCAAGGAAGAAGCAGAAATGCTTAAAGAATGGGATGGCAGTTCCAACAGCCCTACATCATCCATTTTCATGGTTCTAGCTTGATATACTAACATCATCAAATCTAAATATCCAATCTGGCATTTCTCTTGACATAGAGATCATTATATGCAGCCATCTACAAGGATATTCTGATGTAGAGGTACAAAGGGGCTCTCAGATTTAGCACGGCCATAATGTAATAAACCATCTTTCTACCAAAACTGTGATTCCTCCTATCATACCCATTTTATTAAATGAAAACACTAATTTCCTACTTTCTCAAGCCCACAAACCGTCTGCCTCCCCCCAACTCCCCACATAAGCTCTGTCACAACCCCTGTAGGCTCTGCTTCATGAGCATGTTGTGATATTTTGCACTATTCTCCAATTCTACTGCCACTATCAATCCCATTCTTCAGTCCTTCAATAGAATCCTAACTGGTATCTCTTTTATTTTTATTTTATTAAGTGCTTAATTTTCCTTCCCTTCCCTTTCCTTTCTTTTCCTGTCCTTTTGACTCTTGAGTCTATTTTCCACCTAGCTGTTAAATCAAATTTCCTAAAATACCAACCTGGCTTAACATTTCTGTTTTTCAGTGTCTTCAGTGACCTCTCATTGTTTTCCTAATAAATTACAAAAGTGTCATCATTGCACACATACCTCTTCATTGTTCAACTTGCTTATGTTTCCACCTTCATGAATTATTTATTCAATCAACACATATTTACTGGGCACCTATCATGTGCCAGAGACTATTTCAGACCCTTATATATATCAGGGAATAAATCACACAAAAGACCCCGATACTGTGTAATTCTATAGGTTCCAGATAGGTACCAATTCTATGTGCTAACTTAACATCACTTCTTCTATTACTTGGTTGGTTGTTTTTTGTTTTATTTTATTTTATTATTTTATTATGCATGTTTTATTTATTTAATAATTTGTTATCCTTAAAAAAAGTAAAACCTGAAGTAATTGACTCAATTGTTCTTTTTTATTTTTATTTTTTCTTGTAGCCCTGCTACCTACAATCGTATTTGACACAGAATAATTCTTAAATGCAATGGAATGAAAATTTTTCTGCTTTTATCATTTGTTTCTTTTAATAACTAGTCATGTGACTGCAGTTATGCCCTCTTACCCCTCTAAGCCATATCTTATTAAAAATGATAGTGTAATTTGGACCAGGAACTATTCTTATATATGTAAAAGTCTAGGATGATGTTCCATAGAGATAAAACATAATTTAGCTACTAGACAACTGTTTCCAACCTTGTCTTTGATACATCTACTGTGTAAAAATAATGATAAAATATATGACTTGTGATAATAGTCCCCTCTTTGTGTTCAATAAGATAGTTTTAAAAATCAGGAAAGATACTACATAGTTAATTATAAATTTCAAACTGGAAAATATCTTTATTCACTTTTAAAATGTGTCATTAGCTTTTCCAATTCTTTAGCCTTATTCCCATCTTTACTTTTATTGTTAGGAAATAGAATTTACTGGACAAGGAAAGTTACATCAAGGTTGGTGTCCCAAGTTAGAAATTTGCTACTGAGGTGAGAGTCCATGTTTTAGACCTCCCTATCTTCTTTCTCTAGAAATACATAATTAATGATTTCATTAATGTGATAAAAATACCTAGCCTCATAAAAATGAATTTCATAAGATTAAAACCCTTACATCCCTTCCTAAACTTGCAATAATATATTAAATCACACTTCTTATCAGTATTATGAATTAAATACAACAGTAGAGCAACCATTTTCTGAAACTGTCACAGATAATTTTGAACTCTGCAGCAATGGTTTTATTGCCAATATATTCATTAAAGCTTTTATGAAAAGGGATAGTCCTTCTTTGGAAGCATCCTCCTTAGCCGCAAAATGTACTATAAAATTTCGGTGTGCCTTTCTATTTCTTTACAATTAAATTGGTAATGTAAAATGCAACTTAAGGCATGAATGAAAATAGGGCAAAATTATAGTCATAATTGGTCATATTCGCCTCACTTTAGCACTACCCTATATATTCATACTTGCTTTTGAAAAATGAGTGGCTTTAAAACTTCTCTTGAACAATTAGGCCATTGAGTTAATATTTAATATTTTATAAGGGCAAGAATATAGTCATTATCTCTTTTTCTTGAATTTATCCTTCCCCTATATTTCATTGGGAGATCAGAAAACAAGCTTTCAAATCCCCTAATAATTTTGACATGATGTGCCAAAGCCCCATATTCAAGTTTATTTCTCACTAACCAAAAATATAGTTAAATGTGTTCTAAGTCTTCCTTTTAAATTAAAACCATATATTTCATTTTCAGTTACCTACCTATTTTTAAATTAAATTCATTGTATATTTTTTGGGCAAAATTAAATTAATAGTATTTGTAATAAAGCACCTGAAACATGCTAGACTATTTACTTTTTTTTTTTAATCATTTCTTTCAAATTCTGCTTGAAAAACATGTGATTGATACTAAGGGATTAATAATAGGTACTATTTCAAATTATATTATATTGGGTAATAGATGAGAATCAAGAGATAAACCTGCTAACAATAGTTTTTAACTGTGGTAAAAATTACTCTGTCCTAACTACCCCATGTCAGTCAATATGATTAACAAAATAAACTGGCCAACACTAAATCCTATAGTCAGTGACATGCATAATATGTATATATTCCCAAAACTAGTATAAATTCTCCCAAGTGTACTTAAAAAAAAATGGCATTTTTGCTGAATATGTTTTTGCAGTACAGAAGTGTGAATTTCTGATTGTCAATTTTGCCAGCCTTTATAAAGTAATTGTGAAACTTACAAAACAATGATCATGGTTTACCATTTTTATCTGTTGCATTCCATCTGTGATTTTGGCAGGAAGTTCTTGGTTTTTGCCTCTCTAATCTTGATTGTTAAGTTTCTCAAGTTACATGTGCTATTCCACATCTATCCAATAATTTTTTTCTTAAGTTGTCTAGAATCAGTTTTGTTTACCTGTAAACAAAGATCTGTAACTTAACACAGCTCTAGTCTTATTTTTTTCCTTTCCTTTCCTTTCCTTTCCTTCCCTTCCCTTCCCTTCCCTTCCCTTCCCTTCCCTTCCCTTCCCCTCCCTTCCCTTCCTCTCTCTCTCTCATTCAGATATATTTTTATGTATTCTAATTAAGATGATACACATGGACACAACTCTAAAGCCCACATGGCAAGCACACAAATCTTATTTCATACAAAAGCCACAAGAAACACTATATTTCATGTGAATCAGAGGTATAAGAGATTCTGAGAGGCTTCTATTTGTGGTATCCCATGATTGTTGGCTTCTAGCTCACCAAATATATTCTGCTTTGTGATGCTTGAGTTGGGACCCTAGAAAGCACATTTATTCTCCTGTAGCTGTTGCCCTGTCAGTCTCTGCCAAGGGGCCTTAGAGAGACTACTGGACTGAAGGAAGAAGGGGCTCACTCCTTCCCATGTTTCCTGTGGTCTGCTATGCTCCTTCTGCTCCCAGGCATGGTGTGCTTCTTCAGCCCAGCAAGAGCAGTTTCTTCCTGGAGTGACAGTGGAATTCAGTTTCAGTTTTTCTGTCACTTGCAGACCAGCCTGTCTGCAAACCCCTCTCTATCCCAGGGTGCCAAAACCAGTGGCCACCACTCCTCCTCCCTACCCAGAAAGTGCTCTGGGTTCCAGCTCCATGATGCCCCAGCTCTGAGATCCAAGATACATCAGTAACAGCCAAGCGAACACTCTCCCCAAAGGCTAAGGTTTCAGGCTCAAAGAGTCTCCCTAACATGTTTCCATATTTTAATGATTCCCTCCTCCTGTATTTATTCCTCTAGTTCTAAGTATAATAGCTGCTTTCTCCTACTGTTACCTCTCTGATATTTTAGTGTCCTCTCATTGACTTTCCAATTATTTTGTTAACAATCTTACATGTACTTAACAATTATTTAAAATTTGCTCTGTTCAAGAGGAGTGTTCTATGTCTCCTGATTGGACCTTGAATGATACTAAAATTAAGGAGTTCCAGAGGAGTTCAAAGAAATAGACTCTCAAAGATGGGGTTTTATTAATAATTTTGCCATCTCCTTGAGCTTGAATGTAGTGCTGGTCCTCTTCAACAATGGAAGATGGAATGCTAGTAATCCATTTTAATTGTTGGCATCGTAATTAATCATATTATCACCTGTAGTTGATTCTGAAAAAAAATGTCTACTGAAGTAAGTGTCTTGGCAGCCAAGTTGTTGCTACAGTGGACCATTTGGACAGTAATTACAGTTACAAATACTGTTGTGCGGAATGAGTTCTTCTGAGTGCAGTGTAGTGCTTAAAGGAAGAAGGCGACAGGCTCGTGTCTTTAAATTCTCATCTCTGTGATAGTAAAATAATAAGAAAATGTCTAAGGCAGCCATTAAAAATTGTTTATTTCTTATAGCTGCAAGGTCAATAGTGCTAAAAATCAAACACGGGATTAAACTGTGTAGGTTACATAATTAGAATATAAGTTTTCATAGCATCACCACGTCTCTCTTGTAATAAGGTTAACGTGGTGATAGGAAGTAGTGGAAGCCTGAAATAAGGCTCAGGGATATCTGGTTGGATTCAGACACAGCTAACAATCATGTAATCTGATGGTTTGTCATCCAATTTCTGAGGAGACTAGCCTTTCTGTGCTTGGTTCTATGTACTAGACCTTTTATTTACATGAGGCCAGTAACGAGGGTGTGAGTTTCCTGTGCTCCAGGGGGATAAGTACAGAGTCTGACCAGGAGGAAATCACTTATTCATCAAAAGAACTACACAATTTTTGTAAATTATATCAACAAAAATCAGGAAAACATGCATGAGGATAGATTGTATGGGTATTAAGACAAAGAGGATGGAATTTAACAAAGGCTCTGCCTAAATTTATTGATATAGGTATATTTATCAGAGATTCTAGATTTGGTGTGTTAACTTGTAAAACTGGAAGGACTCCTTATTTTATTTAGTTGGTTGACTCAAACTTACAATCAACCCTGGAGTAAGCTAATGAGGTTGAGGTGCATGAACTTCCCTGGTGTAATGTAGCAAAAAGAATCAAGTCCTCTGGATATAGGGATTTTGGAATAAGTTTGTTACATGTAACCTGCATACCCACCTCGCCTACCACATATGCCTAGAGGTCCTACAGCCCATTCTCTTCAATAAAACATTGAGAAATACATTAGTGACAGTCTCTTTGAAGAGTTCTGTATGGCTTTCCCATGTAGGTCTGTTGTAATGAGGGAGTTGCCATTGAGATAGGCTCCCTGACTGATGAGATCCCAGAAGAGCCGACCACAAGCAGAACTTAAATACTGTTTCTGTCAGCTTTCACTGACAAGAAGAAACCATCCTAGTAATTTGAAAGGTAAATATAACAGAAATAGCTATTAACTAGTAAAAAGGGATTAACTACCAAGGGGTGAAAAGAATGCCAAGGAATACAGAAATGGCAGATATAGGGAGCAGGCTAAGCTGGCAAGCAGGGTGGCTGCACTTTTGGGGTGATACTGAGACACACTGGAAAGCTGCTGGCAGTGGTGTCACTGAAACTGGCTGGCAAGCTGCCCTCTGGGGTACATGTTGGGCTTCCATTCATTCTGGCACTTAGGACATCCCCTGGGAAACTGTTCGTGTGGGTCAAGACGTAATAATGGCCTAGCTAGATAATGGCATAGTGCCTCTAGTGGTCCTTTTAAATGCTTATGGAGAAAAATACAGTAGCTAGACCAAATCGTTCAATAACAGGGACCGTGTTGATTTGGTCCAGTAAATATACTACATATAGGAAAACAGCTGCACTTGGATTCACCATCTGATTATGTTTGTAGTTGTCCCTAGTTAGTTATCTAAGATCCATGGCCAGACTGGTAAGGTCAATGGGGATGTGACATTAGTCTCTTGGTAGGCAGGTAAACTGTGGGTGCTTCCATTAAGCCTTTGCCACGTGGGTTGGGAGCCAGTGTGGGTGATACTCCATTGTGTTAACTTAAGTAAGGTCTTAAGTCTTAAGGCGTAGATTTTTTTTTTTTTTTTATTCTGTTACATGAAGCAATCAATAATTCTGTTACGTGGAGCAAGGTTCCCATCTTTAAATTCCTAGGCTCACCATGATTAAGTAGCCATCGTCAAATATCCCTGTAGGCCAGGCATTCCCATCATCGCTACACATCTGCTACCTTTTTGGATAACGCTCTCATATTGCCTTTGGCAGTAATGTATCGCAGCTTTGTTATTCTAGGATTGCACCATCCTCACTGACATCAGTGAACCCACCTCAGTGAACACATCCCTCACAGTCACATCTGGCCTATTGACGAGAGAAACCCGTAGACCATTTCAAGGATGCAGGAATCCCCTCAGTAACGTATTTCTCAACACCTTAATGAAGGTGGTGTTTTGGATCTTCTAGGAGAATGTAGTTTAGAAATAGATGTGTAGGTTGCATGTGATGAATGCATCACAACAGTCCCAATCTTGAAACATTTGGATTCCTTCCTCCATATCATGCTGGGAAACTTGTGACATATTGACTCATTAAACACTGGTTTCCACTGAGTTCAAGTTTCAGTCTTCAAACCAAGTGAAGTGCTAAAAGCAATTGCAAATGGGGCGCCTGGGTGGCTCAGTTGGTTAAGCGTCCAACTTCGGCTCAGGTCATGATCTTGTGGTCCGTGAGTTCGAGCCCCACGTCGGGCTCTGTGCTGACAGCTCAGAGTCCAGAGCCTGTTTCAGATTCTGTGTCTCCCTCTCTCACTGACCCTCCCCCATTCATGCTCTGTCTTTCTCTGTCTAAAAAATAAGTAAACATTAAAAAAAAATTTAATAAAAAAATAAAAGCAATTGCAATTGTCCAAGCTAATACATTAAATCAGTGATCTCTAGTAAGTGCACCCAGATTAATACATTTGGCTTGATCTAGTATTATATACACCGACTTCTTTGCACTAACAATCTTAGAATCTCTTCTCCCATATATTCCTATATATAGAAGAGAGGGAGGGGCAGAGAGAGAGAGGGAGACAGAGGATCTGAAACAGGCTCATGCTGACAACAGAGAGCCAACTCCAGGCTCGAACTCACAAATGGCGAGATCATAACCTGAGCCAAAGTTAGACGCTTAACTGACTGAGCCCCAGGTGCCCGATATCTTGTAATTCTTTTAACCTATAACCTGTTTTCCTTGCAGGTCATGGTGTATACTTGACCCCTAGGCACAACCTGAGACTTACCCTAGTTAAGGGTTTATTGGCACCAAGGGGTAGTTGTGGTGGTTCTTGAGGAGGATGGGCTTACTCCTATAAAGTATCTTCCCTGGGTTATGATATATCAAGCATTTTCACAAAACATAGGTTAGTATTCTTGGATGTAGGAGGGCAACCTACTTCAACTAGGAATGGAGGCTCAGAGTATTTTGGGGATATGAGACCTTTAGTTACATTTAGGTTCAAATAGTTTCATTAGGTCCAAAAAGTTTTAGGGTCACATTCTTTCCCATTTAGTGTCCTAATTGTCATATAAGAAACAGGATGAGACTCTGACTTCAGACCATTCAATTTAAATTTGCATTTCATTTTAATATCAGCCCTGTGGCTATAAACAAACAAACAAACAAACAAACAAATAATTCTTTTAAGGTTGTCACAAAACTTCCTGGTTCTCAGATGGCATCCTGAGCTGAGCGTTCAATTAAGTGAGCTTGTCATTTTTTTTTATTTAAAAGAACCCAGTGCACTCAAGAGACTCCATTCACACCATAGGCATTGTTGTCACCTCACTGTCACAACAGTCAAATGCAGCAGTTACTTTGGATCCCATGGTAGTTGCTTCAGTAGGCAATTCATCAAAATCAAACACAGGTAATAGATTGATTAATTGTGATGCTATTGCACGCCATGAATTATTACCATCCTATTTCCCACTTACTGAGAACTCAATATTCCATGTAAGACTAATGACAAAAGTGGCCAATCTCAAAATTTCATCTTTGTACACATATTTCCTTGGACCATTCCTGATATCAGTTCTGCATTAGTCAAGGTCTAGTCAGTAAACAAAAATTACGCAATAATTTGAATAGGAGGAACTGGTAATCCCTAGTAGGGGTTAACCACTAAGGGATAAAAGGACTTCTGGGAACGCAGAAAGAGCAGATATAGAGATCAGCCATTACCTCAGAGGCTGAAGCAGAATAGCAAAGGAAGAAACAAATTTGCAAGAGAGCCCCTCTGTGGTTGAAATTCAGACCTCATTGAAGGAAGTATGGCTGTGGGCCACTGGACCATGGAGGAATTTGCTGAGATCATGTAGGTTGAGGCTGGCAAAGAGGATATTGCCTGCTGGCATGGGGAAAGAACTTACTAAGAAACTGGCCAGGGGAACTTTGCTTGAGACTTTGTTGAGAAGCTTTCACACAGGTTCTGCCAAAACTCACAGAAAATTATCCCATTACCATGCCTGTAAAACTCATTGGAAAGGCATCAAGGATACCAGCAGAATGCACTGAGGAACCACTTTCAAGGTCACTACAGACACTTGCTGGGAACTTACAGGATGTTGCAAGTTCCGCTGGATGCCATGTATCACAGGAACAAGCAGGAGGAGCTCACTGGAACTAGGAAGAGAAGGATCTTCATCCTGCAGTGTCCCTATTGCGCCCACCACTAATTAAGCTTATGACTTAACATTTTGCCAACTGACAAAGTGTTTACAGGATCCAGCTCCAGTTTAGCAAATCAGGGCAAATATGGATGCAAGAATTATTTGACAGGAAATAAACTAATTACTGTCAATTCATTAAATAAAGAACCTCAAATAACTGAGGTCCTGGCTGAAGCAAAGAAAACATGGAATGGGCAATGGAAGAGTAAGTTAGAAATAGCAAATATGACTTCACAACCAGCTACCAAATTGAAGACTACTATAACTGTATATATTGTTGTTGTTGCTTGTTTTTGCCTTGGTGCCTGTGTGTTTGTGTAAGTATGTATGCATGTATGTATGTATGTATATTTATGCACATTAGTTTTTCTTTTTCCACTTTCCTCTTAAAATATTTTCTTAAAGGTTAACAATACATTTTAATCTTAAAGTGTCAGGAGATACTGTGGCTGACACTCTGAAAACATCCTTTACACCCAAAATGATTAATAATCTATCCTTCTACAGAGGTTGATTCAGGGAGATACTTAGAAGGGAATTTTATTGTTTGATGAAGAAAATAACTCTGTTTGGAATCTTCTGGAAAAAGTGTCTTTCCTCATAATCAAGCTACAAGAAGAGATGGTAGTTGTTTAAAATATGAAAACTGGAATTGCCGGTTATGTTGCTGCCAGTCTGAGAAAGAAGTCAACACCTAAGACAGAACAACAAAGAGACACAACCATGAAAAAGTGGGCAATGTGGAATCCATCTAAATATCTCAGCTGACCTGTATCCCACGAGAGCAACCCATGCAATTAGATGCTGCTGACTACACAGAATTTAGTGATGCCTCGTGCCTTTAACTCTTCTCAGCGTTCTGAAGTATGAGGGAGAGGGAATCCCCTTAGTGAGAATTTCCTTCCATGAGGAATATTGTGCACAACATGATTGTTCACCTACAATTCCCCTCCTCATCTGTACTTTGTCTTAGTGACTTTTTAAAGCATGCCAAAGCTTTAAAGTTATAGGAATAATCCAATATTAGAACCAGAGAGTATGATTTAGAGGTATTTTACTCTGAATAGACCCAGAATGAAATAGCCAATACTGGCCATAAGCTGTAGCAAAGGAAGTCACTGCTTGTGCTGTTTTTTATTAATTTTTACTTATTTATTATTTTTTTAATTTTGTGCTTATTTATTTATTTCGAGAGAGAGAGAGAGAAAGAGAGAGGGGGAGAGAATCCCAACCAGGCCTTGTGCTGTCAGCACAGAGCCTCATGTGGGGCTTGATCTCACCAACTGTGAGATCATGACTTGAGCAGAAATCAAGTGTTGGTCACTTAACCAGTTAAGCCACCCAGGTGCCCCTGTGCTGCTTTTAAAGTAGTATTCATTATTGACTTTATTTTTTGAATTCCATTTCTTTCTTGAATGACTTAAAGTTGATTTTGGTATCCATAAAGACAGCATCACATAATGGTGCAGATGACAGACTGTGGATCCAGAATGCCCAAATTTGAGGCAAAAAATTTATTTTTTGAGGAACCTCCATACTGTTTTCCAGAGAGGCTGCACCAGTTTACATTCCCACCAACAGTGCAAGAGGGTTCCTGTTTCTCCACATCGTTGCCAGCATCTATGGTCTCCTGAGTTGTTCATTTTAGCCACTCTAACTGGTGTGAGGTGATATCTGAGTGTGGTTTTGATTTGTATTTCCCTGATGAGGAGTGACGTTGAACATCTTTTCACATGCCTGTTGGCCATCTGCATGTCTTCTTTAAAGAAGTGTCTATTCATGTCTTCTGCCCATTTCTTCACTGGATTATTTATTTTTTCAGGTGTGGAGTTTGGTGAGTTCTTTACAGATTTTGGATACTAGCCCTTTATCTGATATGCCATTTGCAAATATCTTTTCCCATTCCACCGGTTGCCTTTTAGTTTTGTTGATTGTTCCCTTTGCAGTGCAGAAGGTTTTTATCTTGATGAGGTCCCAATAGTTCATTTTTGCTTTTAATTCCCTTGCCTTTGGAGATGTATCAAGTAAGAAATTGCTGTGGCTGAGGTCAGAGAGGTCTTTTCCTGCTTGCTCCTCTAGGGTTTTGATGGTTTTCTCACATTTAGGTCCTTCATCCATTTTGAGTTTATTTTTGTGAATGGTATAAGAACGTGGTCTAGTTTCATTCTTCTGCATGTTGCTGTCCAGTTCTCCCAGCACCATTTGTTAAAGAGACTTTTTCCATTGGATATTCTTTCCTGCTTTGTCAAAGATTAGTTGGCCATACATTTGTGGGACAAGTTCTGGAGTCTCTATTCTATTCCATTGGTCTATGTGTCTGTTTTTGTGCCAATACCATGCTGTCTTGATAATTACAGCTTTGTAGTAGAGGCTAAAGTCTGGGATTGTGATGCCTCCCGCTTTGGTTTCGTCTTCAATATTACTTGGCTATTCGGGGTCTTTTGTGGTTCCATACAAATTTTAGGATTGCTTTTTCTAGCTTCGAGAAGAATGCTGGTGCAATTTTTGATTGGGATTGCATTGAATGTGTAGACTGCTTTGGGTGGTATTGACATCTTAACAATATTTATTCTTCCAATCTATGAGCATGGAATATTTTTCCATTTCTTTGTATCTTCTTCAATTTCCTTCATAAGCTTTCTATAGTTTTCAGCATACAGATCTTTTCCATCTTTAGTTAGATTTATTCTTAGGTATTTTATGCTTCTTGGTACAATTGTGAATGGGATAAGTTTCTTTATTTGTCTTTCTGTTGCTTCATTATTACTGTATAAGAATGCAACTGATTTCTGTACATTAATTTTGTATCCTGTGACTTTGCTGAATTCATGTATTAGTTCTAGCAGACTTTCAGTGGAGTCTGTCAGGTTTTCCATGTATAATATCATGTCATCAGGAAAAAGTGAAAGCTTGACTTCATCTTTGCCAATTTTGATGCCTTTGATTTCCTTTTGTTGTCTGATTGCTGATGCTAGAACTATAAGTACTGATTTTTTAATGGAATTACCTTAATTCAGATTCAGTCCAGTCATGAAAAAAATTGTGGAGTCAAAAGTGTGGTTCAGGGGAGGAACCTTTATTTGTTTGTTTTTCATACAATGTTGCAGAAACCATTGTTGTGATATCCACTGTGCCTTCTGGGCTAGAGTCATGTCTTTCTTCACAGTTCTGTTCTCTCCTTTTGAATATGAGTGGTCTGCCAAACTCAGTAAAGCCCAATGTTTGGGAAAATATTTCCGCAGTTGTTTACCAATTGTTCTTTTTATTCCTCCTCTGTTGCCTTGCATTTTTCCTGACTGGTTACTGCCAAACAGCATATTTACAACGATTCTGATTCAGTTTATCTCCTGATTTTCAGTATGAGGAAGGGCTCAGATTGTGGTTCTCTCATTTACTGATATATCTTTAACAATAAGGAAATTCTAATTTTCCCTATTTTGGAGATATTTGTGTACTGTGGATCAATAACATAGGTTTAAATCTACATATGTGTGTGTATATATATATGTATGTATGTAGCTAGCTATCCACCCTCTCTAGAATCAGTCCATATATCACTCTATATAGTGACCAAAATCTTCCATTTGTAGTTTTAATTGTGATAGTCTCTTATTCTTCTGTTCCTTCTTTCCTCTCCCTCCATTTTTCCTGTTGGGGAATGTCATCAAAAAGATGTGACTGCCGGTTGACCTGTGAACTGGACTGGGCTCTCAGAGGCTCCTCACCTCCTCTCACATCCTCAGAATGTGGATTCCACTTGGCTTCTTCCTCACAGAGATTGCTCCAAGGACACAGCCTTGAGATAATGATGTGGTATTGAGAATGCCTATGATATGTATATGACTGAATTCAGTTAAGACTTTTGTACAAACTTTTCAGATTGGTGGACAGATGTCAGGATGTATTTGCCTTGCTGCCACCCAAGGCAAGCCTCATATGTCAGTTCCCTTATTTATTCATATTTATTTATTTTTGAGAGAGAGAAAGACAGAGCGTGAGTGGGGGAGGGGCAGAGAGAGAGGGAGACACAGAATCTGAAGCAGGCTCCAGACTGTGAGCCGATGCAGGGCTCAAACTCACGAACTCTGAGATCATGACCTGTGCCAAAGTCAGTCCCTCAACTGACTGAGCCACTCAGGCACCCCATGTAAATTCCCTTATTTATTAAAACTGCCACCTGCCAACCGGGAGTGACCTGCCTCTTTCTTTAGTCTTTCTCAACCCTCTGTGTTTGGGGCCCAGTTTCAGGTTACAATGGGGAAGCCCTGAGAAGGTTATGAACCAGTACCTCCTTCCCTTCCTCTCTCTATTTCTGTCTGCTGCTCTTTTTCTTTTTTCTTCTTGCTACAGTGGGAGAATGTCTTGAGTTGAATTGTGTCCATCCCCCCAAAGAGTGTATATGTTGAAGCACCTCGGAATGTGACCTTGTTTGGAAATATGGTTGTTACAGATATAGTTAAGATGAGGTCATAGAAGGGGTGTGTTGGGATGGGGTCCTTGATATAATATGACTCTTTCTATTCTAAAAAGAATGCCACATGCAGATAGAGATGCAGGGAGCAGGCCATGTGGAGACAGTGAATTGAAGTGATGTTTCCTAATCCAAGAAATGCCGAAGATTGCTGGTAAACCACCGGAAGCAAGGAAGGATTCCCCTATAGATTTCAGAGGAGGCCTGGTCCTGCTGCTCCTTGGTGTCAGACTTGTAGCCTCCAGAACTGGGAGACAAATTTCTGTTGTGTTAGACACGTGCTTTGTGGAACTTTGTTATGGTAGCCGTGGGCAACTAATATAGAGGGAGAGTAAAAATGTGTTCTCTGTCACCTCTACTGGCTCCCAGGTTCTTAAAACTTAAAAATTTATAGTGTGTTTTTTTTATGATAGTATCAATATTTTTATTCACTTTGCAGTATTATCTCTATTAGAAATGTGCCTACTTAAATAGGAGATAGTTATAAAACAACTTTGAAAGCATGCATCTTTTTAACTAGCATCATTTATAGTAACAAATATTTTTACTCAGAAGTTTTCTGTCATGCCTTCAAATTCACAAAAGGAATATGAAGAATTAACAAGGTAGAGTTTTACCCTAATACCCTGAAATTCGTGAAGCTGCGCAAAGGCCAATCAGATTTTTGCAAAACTGTTGGTAACTGCCAAGATTTTCCACCTTTACGGAAGTTGAGGGAGAGACATAATTAGCACTTCATGCTTTAAGAACCAAGCTGGGTCCTCTATTGACATTGTGCCAGGAAATTGATAAACACAGCAACTTTAGAAATTAATTTTTATAAAAACCTGAGTGTGTGTATACATTTTGAGCAGGCAGCCTGGTGTTAGCATTAATCTATCAGGACAGCTGTGCAACGTCGTTTCAATTGGACTCCAAACCCTGACTTTAGCACTTATTTTTTGAAGTTGTTTCAAAAAGATTTTTAAATTAAACAGATGTGATGTGAAATCAACTTATTTTAACAATTCCAACTTCTTAGCATATGAGCATCACACCTACTGAAATCTAAATCTCAGCTACCTCTTACCAGTTTATAGCCCTGAAGTGTAAGAATTTAGCATTATTCATCATTACGTACATATTCATAATTCCTTACAGGTCAATTTTCTTTTTTGGTTGTGTTATATATTATTTATACATATATAAAATACATATTTGTATATATTTATGACACTACCCCAATACAGTATAACAATATAATAAAATATAATACAATATAATATATAATATATAGTATAATAAATATAATATTATATATTTTTTATATCATATATATATTAAATCTGCTCCTTTTGTTTTTCTGCTTGAAAATGATGCTCAGAAAGCAATGCCAAGTAGAACCAAAAAAAAATGTCTTGAGTGGTGCTGGGTCTTTTACTTAAAACTCAAAGTATTTATGAAGGTTCCAAGTGTCCCGTTACTTTGACTAAAATGTTCCTTCTCTTGTTATTTTTTTCTCCGTGTTGATGGAGATGTGTCACATTACAAACCCATAAATGATCTGTGGACCCATTTAAAAATCTTAAAAATCTTGGACCACTCTTTAGAGTGCCTCTAACTGAAGACCCTTTCTTATGATAGGTTAACCAAATCTAGATTTACTGACTCTGAAAATGAACAATTCATTTTTAGTTTGATATTTGCCAAACTGCTCCTTTTAAGGCCCATTGTATTTCATCTGGTGCACAAATGCTGTTTTTTTTCCTTGAACTGATCTGTTTTTTTGGTTTATAATCCACATTATATAAAAATAGCTGGTTTAATTATTTATTACTTTATTTCATTTCTATTAATATTATATGTCAAGTAAGTTCTTTTTTCATATTTTCACATCAATAAGGAAGATTTACTGACCCTCTGCTATAGGATAAATTCTGCTACCTTTTTTCCCTCCTTTGATCCACTACTGAAGAGAACTTTGAATTTTTAATTATTTTCCTTCAAATTCCTGTTATCAGCTGTATTAAATTTAAATTTATTATTAAAATAATTCTATTTTGCCATCATTTATATTTTGTATTGAATTATTTTTTAATGTTCCCAAGACAGACCAATATGGGTCTACATATGATGTTCTCCATTTGGATAACACTTGGTAATCCTCCCTCCCCCATACAGCTGCCACATTCTGAGATAGGAGTACACTGCTATTCTCCAACTAGGCAATGAAACATATGATCATCTACAACTCAAATTTCCCAAAGTTCACAATTGCTGTAGTGCACTATTGCCATAAGCTGTAACCCTCAAAAGGACATTATCTCCCAGGACCAATCTGGCAGTATGAGTTTAGAACATAGTACAAGGATTAGTTTCAGTTAGAAATCTGAGACCGATTGCTACAATATACAAGGACTTCAGATTCTGACTTCTTACTCAGTAAGAACCCTTAGAACTTGAATGAAATACTTCAGATTCTTTAAAGGCTTCCAGACCTTCAGAATTGACTTGCTTTCTTAGAAAGGAAATGTATTTTATTTAGGGTTTATATGCTTTATCATTCATGTTTTTGACCAGTTATTCATTTCTCAGATCCTTTTAAATATTTTTCTTTCAATATCTCACTTTATCACACTGTATAATTTTCTTGAGTGGCCAGATTCACTCCCATGTTTAGATTGGGTCTTCCTGAGGACTGTGAAGGAGAATCTGTTCCACATCTTTTTCCTAATTTCTGACAGCCTCTCAGGCATTCGTAGGCTTGTGGATGGCATTCTCCCTGTGCCTTTACATTGTCTTCTTTCTATCCCCATCCATTTCTCTGTCCAAACTTCCCCCTTTTATAAGGACACCAGTCAAATTGGATTAGGGCCCATTCTAATGACCTCACTGTAATTTGATTAAAGATGCTGTTTCCAAATAAGGTCACATCATTACGTACTCGGAGTTAGGACTTAAACATATATTTTGTGGGTAGCGGAACACAGTTTACCTCATAGCAACTTGTCTCTTCAGATTTGGGACTGGTAGTTAGCTTCATGATCTAAAGTCCAAGAATAGTTATTGATTTTCACTTTTTCAACTTTCTCTTGTAAGAATGGGAATGATGACTTGTAAGTTATCAAGGTTTTTCCATGTTGCAGCACCCCATAGCTTTTTAGCATTTATATTCTGACAATATCCAAGTTCATTTTAGATAGTACCCCTGATTTCTGAATTATCTAACTGCTTATTTTGGTCATTGAAACCTTACTTACAGATTTCTAAAAGAATTAACATATTCCACATATATCTTATCATTTTCCCTCAACTCACACTCATCTATTTTCCTTAATTTTCCAGAAAGAAAGAAAGAAAGAAAGAAAGAAAGAAAGAAGGAGGAAGGGAGGGAGGAGAAAGAAAGAAAGAAAGAAAGAAAGAAAGAAAGAAAGAAAGAAAGAAAAAGGAAGGAGGGAAGGAGTGAAGGAGAGAAAGAAGAAAGATTCAACTATTAAGCTAGATTTCAAGACAGAAACCTATAAAGCACTTTTATACATCTTTCTTCTCTTATCCTTAAGGTAAATTAGGTGCAGGTACAGAGATGAATAAAACAAAGGAAATAGTATAGAATAATACAATGGAAAAGTATTTTGGAAATAATGGACATTTAACTTTTATTCTTACCATGCTCACAAAGATTCAAGTGAAACAATGCCAGTTAACCATGTTGGGACCAAGTTACAGTGATCTAGTACTGGGGTCAACAAACGATGACCCTAGGGTGAATCTTGCCCACTGCTTCTTTTTGTAAATAAAACTGTATTTTAACATAGCCACCCTCATACTTTTATTGTCATATTGTCTATGACTGCTTTCATGTTACAACAGCAAGTTGAGCAGTTGTGACATTAGGCTCTATGGCTTTTGATACCTATAATGTTTACTCCCTGTCCCTTACAAAAACACTTTGCCAACTCTTAGTCTAACCATATCATATTAAATTGTTAGAATTTTTTTGTTAGTTTTATTTCCTTCTCTTAACCTAGTAAGGAATATCATTATTTTAAAAGGTAGGGAGGGGAGGATTTGCACGACCATATTATGGTTTTGACAAAAATTGTGATGTTAAGAAAAACTGAAGCAGTGGAGAGAGATGTGAAAAGAAAACAATGAGGAAAGTTATGCAAACACCCAGTGGGTTAATGAAGTGGGTGGGCTGTAATTCAGAGGTCAGAGAGTAATAGAGGTGTTTTGTTTGTTTGTTTTTGTTTTTTACTAAAGGAAAGCGTTTTAACAACTTATACATATTTTTAAATAATAAAACATAATACTCTTTAATATTTAAAATTATATGTAGCCAATTTATTCTTACAGAATACTTTGCTTGATTTTTTTTCCAGACTCTCAAATGTGTAGCCTGATTGTGGTTGTAACTGACAAATGGGTGTAGTTCTAACACACATATAGGTTGATATTTTCCTTTACACTAATGAGTAAGAAGAAAGTGAGGTGTTGATGCATGTCAGAACTTTTCTTGTTTGTTAATGACATAAGCCACTTCTTGGCTGGCCCTACTAATAATTCTTGAAACACAGAAGGATATTTCCTCAATTCTTTGTATGATTCATAATATAACAATTATAGACATGACACACTTTTAAGTTTAACCTGAAATATTAACATTTCTCCATCATATCTCTAAGTCTAGACAATCAATAAAATAATAAATCAAGCCAATTTACAGTCTGTTGATCTCCATGAAAAAATACTCCGTCATGGCTGATTTTCAGCTGCCAACATGATGCCAATGAATACAGGTTGGAAGAGGTATGCCATAGCATACCATTGTAATGTATTTCCACCATCAAGATATAAAAGATAAAATAACATCAAGACCATAGAAAATAGAAACTGTAATAAAATAATTAGGACATGATAATTTTATTACTTTTGCTTTTAGTATAATTTAATTTTAAATTTATATAATTAAATTTTTAACAATGGCTGTGTTTAAAAACTGTCCCTCAAAATGCCTGAAAAATTTAAAATCCACTCCTGTAAGGCAGAGCAAGGGGGCTTAGGCACTACACTGGAAAAACCTGGATATAGTGTTGAAGACCTGGCTATTTGTGCTAAATTCTTATTTCATGTAGCAGAATTTTTTAAATGCTTCAAGTTGTTGCTAAGAATTCAGAGTCCTAAGTTGGGCCTAATTTACATAGATCTGAACCAGTTGGCAAGTCATTTAATCTCCTGCATCTTTCTTCATGAAAATAATTCGCTGGGTTCAATGATTGTTCTTGTCTTTATCTCCTTTTCTTTTTCTGGTTGCCGCCTTTCATTTAGCTTGCTCTACATAAATATAAGTAGATATAAAATAATGCATTTTGAAGGAATTTGATTTGGTTAATATGGTTTTTTTTTAATTTTTTAAAAGTTTTATTTTAGTTTTTGAGAGACAGAGAGAGACAGAGCATGAGCAGGGGAGGGGCAGAGAGAGGGGGAGACACAGAATCCGAAGCAGGCTCCAGGCTCCCAGCTGTCAGCACAGAGCCCAACGAGGGGCTCAAACCCATGAAAGTGAGATCATGACCTGAGCTGAAGTTGGACGCTCAACAGACTCAGCCACCCAGTCGCCCCAGATTTGGTTAATACGTTACTGGATGAATGTTTTTGGATGAAAATCTATATCCCATTTAACACAATCCTGGTTATGGATTTAAAGTTAGTTCTGCAAATGTTTCATATTAGTGATTTAAAAGACAATAAATCCACATTTCATTTCTTTCTTAACCCAGTAGGATATGGGTATATATGCTCTCTGAATTGGCTCAAATCTTAGCTTTTTCTTTTGTTCAATAAAATTTGTGGGGCAAGCCATCCTTTATCCTTCCTTATTGGATAAAATCAAGGAAGTGTAGAATTCACAACTCGCTGAACTAAAACAGTAAAATGAATTTCCCCCAAGTGACTGTTTTTGCAGCAAAAATGAACACCAGACTTGCAAGAAGAAAGAAAAAATATAAAATACTCAAAATGTCTTTTCATTTGTATTTTGTGTGCATAAGAAATGATCTACTCTTGTATTTGAAGTTAGGAGAAAAGTTTTTTGAGATTTCTATTATCTCCCTCCCTTCCCAAAGGAGTACATTAATATTAATGTATGGTTCATTAGTATTTTTATGTCATGAATTCTGGTGCTTCTCATGCTACTTGACAACATTAGAAAAAAATCACTACTGTATTTTTTGTTGTTGTTTAGATAATTACTTTGTAAGACATAAAAAGTTAATTTATTTCAGCTGCAGACAGTAACAGATGTAATGAATATATGACAACTTCCTCTACAATACTGAGTTGTTGTTTTTTTATGCTTTGAGGAATTGTAAAATTTTCTGGTTGAATCTGTCTAACTCCACAAATTAATGTCATGATTTAAGTGAATTTGGCATAGCACTTATTATATAAAGCAGGAATGGAAATGGAAGCTGTCTTGAAACTAAATTTTAATGATACTTAAATTATCATTTGTTTATTGGCTCATTTTGTTTCTTTTCCTTTTTGTTATCTGGTTTTTGCTTGATTTTCTTGCTTCTACAGAGATGCTGAATACACAAATTATTATACGAGAAACTATTCTTAGTATGCCCTTCTCATTAGACAAAAATTTAGCAATTTAAAAGGAGCAAAAAATTTTCTATTGACCCTTGAATTCTATTTAAGGATAATTTTCTAATATGATGGTATAAAATTTGCTTCGGGAATGAGAGAAGTTATATTTTAAAAATATCAAAGGTATATATTTAGAAGGGGTTCCTTTAAAAATGTTGTTGATTATGATTAGTCTCATAAGATATATATTTCTGTGAAATGTTATCACCTGTGTTTAAAAATATTTTTTAAAACCAGTAATATATTTAGTTCTTTAGTCAATGATATGTTAAAAATATAATTATGACATCAATTATAAATTACAAATCAATTATAAACAATAAATCTTAACAACCTCAGACTATGGTCTCAGGTAATAAAATAAAATTTATAACTAAACTCCAGATAAATATTTTATTATAGATAAATTTTACATGATGGCAGAGACTATATAAAATATAAAGGTAATATATTAAGGTAAAAGTCTTAATAAAATATAATATATTTTATATTAAGGTAATATATTAAGGTATTAAAATATACCTTATATTTTAAGGTAAAATATATTAAGGTAAAAGTCTGTGAAGAAATTGGAATGAAAACACAGTTTCAAGAACAACCAAGGCGGGGCACCTGAGTGGCTCTGTCCGTTGAGCATCCAACTTTGGCTCAGATAATGGCTCGCAGTCTGTGAGTTTGAGTCCTACATTGGGCTCTGTGCTGACAGCTCGGAGCCTGAAGCCTGCTTCAGAATCTGTGTCTCCCTCTCTTTCTGCCCCTCCACCTCTCGGGCTCTGTTTCTCTCTGTCTCAAAAATAAGTAAAATTAAAAATATTTTTTTAAAAAAGAACAACAAAGGAAAGAGTAAAATTTCTGTAAGTTCAAGATTTTTCTCATGAAATTTAAAAATGAGTAATAGTGGGGTGCCTGAAAGGCTCAGTCGGTTAAGCATCAGACGCTTGATTTTGGCTCAGGGCATGATCTTGCAGTTCATGGGCTCAAGCCCTGCATAGGGCTCCAAGCTGACAGTGCAGAGCCTGCTTGGAATGATTTCTCTTTCTCTCTCTGCCCTTCCCCTGCTCATGTTATCTCTCTCTCTCAAAATAAATAAATGAATAATTTAAAAAATGAGTAATGATGATATTATTGTTAATTATTAGAATAAAATGATCACATAACAGTTTTTAACTGATCTGTGACATACATTATATTAGTTTTAAATTTACAGTGTGTTGATGCAATGTATGTATATATTGTGAAATGATCACCACCATAATTCTAATTAACATATTACCACACATAGTTTACAAATCATTTTTTCTTGGTGTGAACTTTAAAATCTACTCTCTTTGCATCTTTCAAATAAAGTTACATTAATGATAGTCATCATACTATATATTTATTTATATCACTGGAAGTTTTACTTTTTGACTATCTTTGCCCATTTCACTCGCCCTCCAACACCTCTGCCTCTGGAGACCACTATTCTGTTATGAGTTATGTTTTGTTTTGTTTTTAGATTCTACATATAAGAGAGATTTTGCAATATTTGCCTTTCTCTGTCTGACTTATTTCAGTTAGAATAATGTCTTTCAGGTCCAAAAATGGCAGAATTTCTTTCCCTTTTTATGGCTACAAGAAGTCTTCTGCCAAACTGATTCAAGTTGTTGACAGAATTCAGTTCCTTGAGGTTGTATGATTTAAGTCACCACTCTCTTGTTGACTGGGCATGGCTCCCTGATGATAGAGTTTTCCACAGTTCCTTACTACATGGCTTCTTATGTTCTCATATCACACTTACTTCAAAGTCAACAGGAGGGGCGCCTGGGTGGCTCAGTCAGTTAAGCATCCCACTTGGGCTCAGGTCATGATCTCACACTCCGTGAGTTTGTGCCCTGTGTTGGGCTCTGTGCTGACAAGTCAGAACATGGAGCCTCTTCCGATTCTGTGTCTCCATCTCTCTCTGCTCCTTAGCCACGTGTGCTCTGTCTCTGTCTCTCAAAAATAAATAAACATTTAAAAAAAAAAGCCAACAGGAGAATCTTTCTCTTCAGGAAGAGCCCACCACTTCTTTTAAGAACTTTCACCAGATTAAGACAGGTCCACACAGAGTAATCTTGATTCTGTCCACACAAAAATCAACTCATTTGGGATATTAATTACACCTTCAAAATTCCCTCACCTTTGTCCTAGATGTTAACCCAACTGCAGGAGAGACTGTCCACCATGTTCATACACCTACACTCAAGGAGAGGGATTCTATAGAGAGTGCACACCAGATGCAGAATCTTGGAGACCATCTTAGAATTCTGTCTCTGTAGGTACACTTAAAAATAATTATAACTGTAGTTCTTCCATAGAACTCATATCACAAGACAGTATTTTAAGTGATAAAACTCCTACTGAAAGCTTAACAATCAATGTAACTCAATGGAAAGACAAGTAAATTGAGAATGAAGAAACAGACTGTATTCTAATCCAATTCTTCTATTATAAATGTACTACCTTCAACAAATTTCCTATTTTCCTTTATTTCTTAATTCTTTATTTATATATTATCCACTTCTGAAAAGTATTTTAGGTGGTGTACATACAGTAAATACAGCAAAGCAATATATGAAGAAGAAAAAAAGCAATCAAACATAGAAAACACACTTGATGATACTCGTACCAGAAAATATAAACTATGCAGTGACTTCTTATTCACCCTAAACGGATTTGCTAGTGAGGCATGTGAGGAGAAATCTGGAATGATAAGGGTGGATAAGAGTTTTAGCACTGCAGGACTGACTTTTTGAATAGGCGGCCAGCAATACCAAATACAAGTCTGAAAAAAAAACAGGCTAATTCAGTTTGGTTATGTCCTAGGTTAGAAGTGAGAAAGTCTGCAACATTTTGTGGAAACTATTGATACTGAGTCAGGCAATGGAAACTAATGTTGCAAATGGTCTATAGGGTCTTGAACAGAACATCATTTTATCAAGTTGTAACATGAAGATCAAGTTCTATTCCTACAGATAGATGTAGGTGGCTAGTATAGGCAAAAGTAAGAATTTCTGTCTCAAAAGATTATAAAAAAGTCTAATCATAGAGTGAAGTGATTTATGAGATGGAAAATTACTAGGAAGATGGCAAAGGGAGGAGAAGCTTGATGAGCACAATGTATCTTAGAATAATTTAAGGCATGCCTGATTCTGGGCTTAGAGCCTCAAGGCCAATAAAAAAAATAGTTAATGGATACTTTGGGTGCATAAAGGCATTGCTTTGGGTCTTTTGCAGACTACTTCACATATTATGAAAAGGAATTGTTTGTTTAGATGCAATAAAGCATCTGATAGCTTCAATATTACAAGTGGTTCAATGTCCATGGACATAGTACTCATCAGAGAATCCCTGGGGGGAGATGAATGCCAAACTAAATTGTAATTTTGCTCAAAGGGATTCAGAATGGAATTATTTGACAATCACTTGATAAGAGTATCTTGAGACCCTCAGAATCATGTTGTTAGGCAATGACTGTGTTTATGTCAAGGCTGATTTCTACTACTATGGTAGAAAATCAAATACTATAAAATATGAATTATTAAGAAAATTATTGATGTGTCTGTGGGCTACTTAGAATTGGGAAAACTCAGGTTACATTAAAATATCTTCTGAAATTTCATTGATATCTTTTCTCATTTTATCTTTCTATCTATCCATGTATCATCTATCTATCATTTATCTGTATATTTTCAGCTGCAAATAACAATTCCCAAGGAAAAGAGGCTTCAAGAAATGAGTTTACTTGTCCAATTTGGTAGTTTGGAGATTAGCATTTTCTGACATGCAAAACTAGTTTGGTGGTTCTTTATCAATAATGTTGTTATAGACCAGATGATTCTATCCCACCAAAATTATATGTTGAAACCTTTTTCCCAATGTGATGATATTTGGAGGTGGGGCCTTTGGGAGGTGATAAAAGATTAGTGCTCTTATTAAAGGGACCCCAGAGGCTCCTTCACCCTTTCCGCTACCTGAGGACAAATAAGAAGATAGTCATCTATGAACCAGGAAGCAGACTCTCACCAGACACCAAAATTTGCCAGTGCCTTGATCTTTGAATTCCCAGCCTCCAGAACTGTGAGCAATTTTCTGTTGTTTCTAAGTCACTCAGTCTATGGTATTTTTGTTATAGCAGCCCAAATAGACAGATGTAGTTCATATCTTATGGATTTTCTTGCCTATCTCATTATGTTTACAAGATGCTCCAAAGAGTGTTCACATCTTGTATCCAAATGTACAAAATGGCATGGATTCAAGAAAAGGAATCTTGAAAGGTTGTCTCTCATCAAGGAGTGAAGAAAATCTTTCGCCAGAACCACATCCCTTTTCAGCAAACTGTCCTGAAATCTATCAACTAGGCAGCCATATGTTGGGGACCAGGTCCACATTTTCTGGAATAAAGTAATCTCAGCTCAATACTTGAAGAACATCAACGTGTTGAAACAAAAGGTGGAGAAGTAATAGAGTTAAAGTAGTCAGACTGTCTGCCACATAAAAATATGTCTGCCTCACAAAACATTTAAAGAAAATTTAAAAAAAAATCAGTCTATAAAAATAGTAAATAGTTTGTGAGGGGTGCCTGGGTGGGGCAGTCCATTAAGAGTCTGACTTTGGCTCAGGTCATAATCTCGTGGTATGTGAGTTCAAGCCCTGCATCAGGCTCTGTGCTGACAGCTCAGAGCCTGGAGCCTGCTTCAGATTCTGTGTCTCCCTCTCTCTCTCTGGCCCTCCATCCCTCCCTCCCTCTCTCTTTCTCTCAAAAATAAATAAATAAAAAATTAAAAAAAAAGTTTGTCAGTTTGTATTTCATGAGGTTCTGGTAATTAGTGTACTGTTTGCTATGTCAGACATACCCAAATTTGTTTCTTTTTCATTGAAACAAGACCAACTTCTTCTCACCCACCAAACCACCCACCCACCCCCCCCTCAGAAGAATGATTACTGTTCCTTGGAAATATCTTTAACTTCAAAGATGTATGTACTTCCAGATGCAAGAAAAATGGGCAATCATTTCCTGGGACCCACTGATTGTTCTGGGCAAATTCCTAGAAACTCTCTTCCAGAGTCTGTTCACTGGCTGAGAGTTTGTGTGACACCATTTCTGACGCATCAGGGCCATCACAGTATGAATTTTATAGCATGCCCTGTGGGGAGCTGACTATCCACCCAGAGATTTTTCCACTTCATTAGTGACTCCCTCAAACATTAGCCTCCAGACAGAGTTCATTTGATTCTGGGGAATTCAGCTGTAATTTCTACAGAGCCCAAAAGCTGGCATTTGTCTTTGAGTCTCAGGCAGTATCTAAGATGTGGACCTGGCCAGAGAGTTTCTCAGATGACTTTCCCAACCACACCTCATAATTCTCTGAAATATATTCCACTATTGGGATCATCAGTTCTCTGATGTAATCCAAAAGAGATGTAATCTGCCCCCATCTGGCTCATACTCCCCTTGCCCCTTTACTTAATCCTTAGAGTTTCAGAACAGTGCTTCTCTATGGAGTTCTACTGAGATGCCCAATTGCACGAGGAGCTGGTGTTGGCATGGTCATTCCTCCCTCTGCTCCTGTCCTGGCTTTTTGTCCCAAAGGAACAAAGAGAGCTGTCACTCATGCATCTTATATATGGTCTTATTTGTTGAAGGGCCTCATGCAGCTCACAAATCTGGTATTTCCTAGTGTCTTCTGAGACCATTCTTAGTGTGAAGTCATTAGAGACTATTTTTTCTTTCTGTTACATATTGCAAAAACAAAGCATTCTCATGCAACCAGTAAATTTTGGGAGTGTTCCTGCTCCACAAAGTGTTGCAGTTTACTTTGGAAACACATCCTTTTTTTCAGGACAGTGATGACTTTGCAGTTACTGTTGTTTCATGTCACGGCTTTGATATTGCATGGTCATCTTGCCAGTGTTTCTTGACTGCTGCCAAGGTTTCTCTGAGAACCAGGTACTTATACCTGACTCGCTTATACTTATTTCATTCATGCTGGTAGCAAAATTATACATACAGATTCTTAAAACATCTCTATGTTGTTGTTGTTGGTTTTTTCTTTGAGCTTTTCATCCTGGGGAGGCCCCAGGACAACCTCGATTTCAGATATCTTCTGTGATACAGTTCTGTTTTTGAATCACTGCGTCAGAGTCAAAGCAAACAATGAAAAGGCCTTTAGCAGGGTGCCCTGCACCAGGCTCCCCCTCCATCCACTTTTCCTCTATAGTTACCCTATTAAGATGAGAGTTGGGGATATTTCCATGGGAACACATGGACTCTGAACTTCTTTAGTACTATTGAAACCTATGTAGTTGAATCCTTTGCAGATGATTCAGATCTTTCATCCTTTTCTGCTGGGTCTTGTTCAATAATTTTACTGATATGGAAGATTTTTTCCCTCTTAGCTACGATAGGATACAAAAGCTGTCAGGTTGTGCCGTGCCTATTCGAGTGATGTTAAGTTATCAGACACAGGCCCCAAGGATAAGGTGCTTTTTGATCATTGATGATCTTAATATAGAGCCCTAGGGAATTTCATATAACTTTCTCTCTTCTCTGAGCCATAGATTAACCCAAACTCAAATACTTTCTCTCTCAAACGTTAGCGCAGTATGTTCTGAAAACACCCACAGCGTTTCGTATGTGTGACTGTGTGACTTCGGTTATGATCTTTAGAACTGACTCCATCACCTATCATTATATTAGTTAGTTTTACAATTTGTAAATAAATTTACTTGAGACAATTTTAGATTTCTAGAACACTTAGAAAGATAGTACAAAAAGTTCCTGTATACCCTTCACTGCCTTCCCCTCATGTTAGCATCTTTTATAGCCATGGTATATTTGTCAAAATTAAGAAATTAAAGCTCATATGATACTACTACCTAAACTATGGACTCTATTCTGATTTCCCCAGTTTTTCCACTCATGTCCTTCTTCTGTTCCAAGGTCCATTCCAAGCTACTACATTGTATGCAGTCATGTCTCCTTAGTCTTCCTCTAATCTCTGACAGCTCCTCAGCCTTTCCTTGTTTTTGAAGACCTTCCAGCTTTGACAAGTACCTTAAATTTGAGTTTGTCTGATGTTTTATCATGATTAGCCTGGGGCTATGAGTTTTTGTAAAGAATACCACGAAGATGGACTGCCCTTTCTCATTGTGTCATATCACGGGGGATGATATCAACATGATCTATCATTGATGGTATTAACTTTAATAATTTGGCTAAGTTGTTCTCTGCCACTCTCTTAACTGTAAAGTTACATGCTTCTGTATATTCCATACAGTTTTTTGGAAGTGAGTCATTCAGTCCACCCCATACTCAAGGGAAGAGGATTAAGCTCCATTTTCTGAAAGAGAGGTTATATTTTTCTCTTTATTTCCCCCCCTTTTCTTTTCTGATCTATCTATCCACCCATCTATTATATATCTTTCATTTGTCATCTAGAATTATTTTTCCCTGTCTATATCCTACCATCAGAGACCTTAATACTAGTATGAAAATGTGGTATTACCATCTTCCCTATTTCTTTGGTTCGTATTATAAAGATTGGCACAAACTGTCAGTATTCATCTATATCACACAGCACAGTTCAGGTACTAATTTGATGGTTGGAATGAGGATACATTCCTGGTGATTTCCCAGTTGTGATCAGCACCCTGCTCTTTCAACAGTCTTTGGTGGGATTTCAAAAGGGTCAGTGCTGGTCCATTAGGCTTTATCAGCTTGGCCAAAAAGATAGTACTCCTAATTATCCTGGTCTTGGTACTCCTCAGTGATGCTGAAACTCAAACACCATAAAGAGTACACTCCAGGTAACTGAAAGCTCGTGGCTTACCTGACATGTTGCCCCAGTTGAGTCTATAGTCAGCTGGTTGCTACACTACTCTGAAGAGTATTGCTGCAACTGTTAGAGTTTTATTGTCTTACTTTCAGAATCCATTGAATGCTAATATATCAACTTGGAACCACCTATCTCATATCCAAGTCTGTAGACCACTATGATGTACTACCAACTCACCAATAGTCTGGTGACTTCCTCTGGATGAATTCCGGCTTCTTGGATTTTCATCATGATTTGGGAAAGTTTCACCTCCCCTTTGCAATATTTTGATAAGAAAAATCCAAACCAAAAAAGGCTATCTTCTAATATTTTAGAGACTTTTCATTTCCTTTTCTTCTCATTTTTATATTCATTAATTGATATAATTTAGAGTATCTAAAACCAATTAAATCTTGGCTCATCTTACTTTCCTGTGATTGGGTATTGAAAAAAAAAAAGGATAACAGTCAAGGAAAAGAGGCCAGCGATCTTGTATTTTCAGTATTTTCCTTTACATCTGATAGCCAAAACTTCAATTTTACATTTATAAATTATTCTTGTCTCACTTTCTGTGAACATTTTTGGTCATGTATCTTTCTATTCTTTTTTTTTCTATTACTTATTGGTAAGACTATCTATCTAATTTAATTGTTGTATAAAATGTATGTTTTACAATATCTTCTCCTTGCTTATGCTTTTATTTTTAATTTTTTATTTACTTACTAATTACTTATTTAGAATTTTATGTGGACAGAAATCCTTTTATGTAATTGATACTTTTTGTACTTTTCTTTATATATTATGTTTTTATTTAAGAATATTTCCTTGGCAAAAATGGCCTGTAACATTTGTACTGCAACGCCTGGCTTCCTTTACCATTGAAGCTACACAAAGTAAAATGGCAAATCACATTTGAAATGAATATAACAGGCAAATACTTTTTATCCAGAATATGTAAAGTATATTAATCAGTTAAAAAAAAAAGAAAACTAGAGATATGGGTAAAAAACCTAAAACATGATTTCATAACAAAAGAAATTGAAATGGCTAATAAAGATGAAAATGTGCTCAGTCTCATAAGTGCTAATCAGGTAAATGCTAATTAAAGCTACAAGGAGATACCAAGAAACACAGTCAGGTTTGGAGAAATTATAAAATCTGAGCAAGTTTTGGGAGAATGTGGAACAATGTGTAATTGGAACAAGTACATTGGGAAAAGGTTGGACAGTATCTAACAGAGCGAAAGATAAAGATAAACTATAACTCCACAATCCCACGCTTAGGTACACATTCCACAAGAATGGAAGTTTACGAGTATCCATAAACATGCACAGGGTTTATGAAAGCATTGTTTGTGACACATCAAAGCTGGAAAAAACCCAAATGTCCATAGAGTATATCAACAAATCATGATACTGATATTTTGAAAAACTATAGAATAATGAAATAAAAGAATTGCGTAAACAAACAAAACCTGGAAGAATCTTTTTTTTTTTTTTAATTTTTTAATGTTTATTTATTCTTTAAAGAGAGGGAGAGACAGACAGGGCATGAGCAGGGGAGGGGAAGAGTGAGAGAGAGACACAGAATCCAAAGCAGGCTCCAGGCTCTGAGCTGTCAGCACAGAGTCGGACAAGGGGCTTGAACTCAAAAACCTCAAGATCATGACCTGAGCTGAAGTTGGACTCTTAACCAACTGAGCCACCAAGGCACCCCAGAAACCTGGAAGAATCTTAAAGACATACTGTTAAGAGAAATACACAATGAATGTATGCAGCTTGATTACATTCAAACAAAATCCAAACTTTGTATAGATACTAATATACAATAGAAAAAAAAATAGTGGATAAATGTTACGATGTTAGATTAGCGACTATTGCTCAGAAAATAAAGAAGGTTATGATCAAGAACAGTCAGGCGAAGCCTTCTGGAATATTGTTTTTAACTTATTTGAAAATCACAGGGGAATCCAACTCGTAATTATTTTTATATTATGCAATGTTCTGTTATATTTCACAATAAAAATTCTTTTAGAGGGACGCCTGTGTGGCTCAGTCAGTTAAGCATCCGACTTCCGCTCGGATCATGATCTCACAGCTCGTGGGTTCAAGCCCATCAGGCTCTGTGCTGACAACTTGGAGCCTGGAGCCTTCTTTGGATTCTTTACCTCCCTCTTTCTCTGCCTCTCCCCCACTTGCAGTCTGTCTCCCTCGCTAAAAATAAATAAAAACATAAAAAAATAAAAGAAAAATGCTTTTAGAAAGCATTTTATAAAATACTGTGGTTAGATGCAATCCCATTATCTAAATAATATAAATATGAATATACCTATATTATTTGACATTTCTACATTATGTTATTATAGATTATTTTCATATATTTGTTTATCTTTATTTTGGGAAATATGTAGGTATATCTATTCAAGTTTTAGTCATATATGTTAAACATTTAAAGTATGGATTCAAAAGGAAAGGTATGAAATAGTTTGTAATTCTTAATAATGTTAAGTTATTGAGTGTGAAGTATGTTTTTTTCTTATTGTGTTCTGCTGACATGGAGTTTTTAGAATACGTAATATTCTAGGAAAAAAGGCATATTTTTAAGTGCCAAATGTGGTGTTTTTAAATCATTTATCACTAAAATTCACTGAATATATATGGCCCTATTAAAATATTCTTAAATCAACTATATGGCCCCAGTTTGTTGACAAAATGGAATATTTCCAATTCTTTAGGAGCGTTCCTAAATTTTGCACAAGTTTTAGTTATAATTTACATTTTTGTTAGCTTACATTTTGTCAACTACTGGGATTCAGATATATCTTAGGATGTCTAAGAGAATGGTTGGGTATCTAACCAAGACTCTGTTAGGACACCAAACTGAGTAGCATATTGAGAAAGAATGCAATCTGATGTTAATGTACAGTGAGTACTATGAGAGAAGCATCATAAATTAATGATCAAGAGTTGCAGGTTCTAATTTAAAAACAAGTTTACCCAGAAAACCAAGAGTACACTTTACACACTGTATGTTAGCCAATTTAACAATAAATTATATTAAAAAAAAACAAGTTTAAACTTGTCTCCTCTATTTCTGTTTTGCACGACTTAGAGTATGTTATTTACTACTTGGGGGCCATATTTTCTTCATATACAACATGACACATTATTAGTGTAGAATACAATTATTTTTAGTATTATTTAAGACAATGTATTACAAGGATTAGCTAAGTGTCAGGTGTATCGCAACCTCTCAATAAGTTATAGCTATATTTATAATGTTTAATTTAAGGTCTATTCTTATAATGATTTCTCAGTGTTCAGAGAATATACTGAAAAGAATATAGTGTGACTGTGGCTTATTGACCGCAGTGCCTCATCCACATTTAGGTTCAAGCGTCCAAGGTGGGAGGCAGAGCTCAATGGGTAGCATGTAGGTTTTTAGTTATCAGAAGCTTTGAAGAGATGCTGAAGGACAGTATAAATGAGAGAAATTGAATGTTGGGGATTACTTGGTATTTGCCAGACTTTTGTGAAAACATGATACATGAAAATGTTAGAAATAATTGGGTACAACATTAAGGGGAACTAGAACTATAGAGTTGTTGCAACATGCACTACTGTGAAACATGCACTACATACACATATAGCATATAGCACGAAAACCTGAAGATGATATATTTGAAACTAAAGATGATTTTTAAAAAGAAACTAAAGGGGGCGCCTGGGTGGCTCAGTCGGTTAAGCAGCTGACTTCGGCTCAGGTCATGATCTTGCACTCCGTGAGTTCGAGCCCCGCGTCGGGCTCTGTGCTGACAGCTCAGAGCCTGGAGCCTGTTTCAGATTCTGTGTCTCCCTGTCTCTCTGACCCTCCCCCGTTCATGCTCTGTCTTTCTCTGTCTCAAAAATAAATAAACATTAAAAAAAATTTTAAACAAACAAAAAAAAAAGAAACTAAAGATGACAGAATATCTAAAATCCAAACTCAGTTTCCAGAACTAAAACAATATTTAGTTTTTTTTTTTTTTTCATTATAAAGATGAGGGTACTCTGTGAGAAAAGTGACCTATATATTGGATGGCAAAATCTAAGATAAGTTTGTAAAATTGAAAATTTTGTGATATGTGAATATCTTATGACCAGTATAATTCTAGACTGGCACAGAGCTCTATATGCTCTCCAAAATTACTGATCAATTCCAATATTATAAAGGTGTGATAGTATGAGAAGATGGGTTCTTTAGGACTTAGAGAAGGCAAAAGAAATGTCTGAAAAGAGTCACTAATCATGTTAGGCTTAACATATGGAGTTCCTGGCTAATAACATCAGTGCTTTATAATATGGTATAGCAATAAAGATAGGCCAGATTAGACTGAAAATAACAAATGACTTCAAAATGTGATTTATTTCCAAAACAAAACCTCTCACTTATTCTCTATGAATAGCTACAGCTCTAATTCCTATTGGTTTTCTCTGAGATCTTAGTTGAGAAGCAACCTGTAGGTATATCCATACACACGATGACATATACATATATACTAAAATATATACGTTTATGAAATATGTATATATTAAAATAAAGAAATCACTCCTTTCTGTAGGTTAAATCTAATTTTTGTTAGACTTTTTCTTTTCTTTATGTTTAAAGAAATATAGCAGAGAGCTCAGCACACCAAAGTGACTAGATATTAGTCAAATGACTAGTATGCTGTTATTCTACTCTTTAATCAAAGCATCACTGTATTACATGAAGATATTAATATATTGGTTTCAGCCCTCAGTTGCATACTTTAATCCTCTTCCTATATTTGTGGTAATTGGACGCTTTAATCCATTTACTCCAATTTGGTCGTCTGCTTCAAAAGAAGAAAGCATTATACACCCTTTTTTTTTGGTAACCAATCTTAAGGTAGATGTGATGGCAAATAATGATAACCAATCCTTACTCTGCAACCTTATTTTAGGCAGTTTTTTAGTACAAGAATTGAATAGAAAGCCAGACAGCTACTGGAGCAGAAATTTTTCACAGGAATTTTTTATACGTTTTGTGCTCCAATTATGGGAATAATTGTAAACAATATATTTTTCCAAAAGGGCACATAATTTGTCAATGGCTTACTTGATAACCATAGCAAATAGGCATGATTTCTTTCTATCTCTGTTTTTTTTTTCTCAAGAAAAAAAGAAAAAGAATTTTTAAATATATGGTCAGTTTTAAAGGAGTTTCATAATGCTGAAGCAGAATTTGAACAAAAGCCTCTTGCAATGATGATTTAAGCACTTTATTTTCCACTTGCTTACATGGAATTAGGCATTAATGCCTTTAATTGTTCATTTATTTCTGCAATATTATAAAATCTATGATGTGAGGGCCTTTAGGCTCTTCACTGTTTCATGGAAACAGAATTACTTTAGAATGTGAAAAAGATTTAATGTCTACCAAAAAGCATCATAAGACCACATTTTGAACAGAGATTCAAAGCTTTAAGTGGTTGGAATAAGACTTTCCCCGCCCTTTGGCTGCAGAAAACTTTTTACTGGTGAATTCTAATTTCCCATCCTAACTTCCATATTCCAAAACTTCCTTGCCATGATTTCAAACTCTCAAAACACAAAATTAGAAACATTTTGCATAGCGGACGTAAAAGAAGCAAAACTCAAACTTGGTGGTGGTACATGAATTAACTTGATACCATTGTATAAAAATAAAACTAAAAACTCTGGTAGTTATGCAGTGCTGTATTTCAGAAAACCCATCTGCTACCAAATTCTCTTGTAGCAAACAACAGTGGAAACTTGCCAACTGATGAGTCATACTGTAAAATGGGAAAATCACTGCAAGTCCTTTTGGAATATTTTATAGCAAATGTAAAGTCAATAAATGCTTATAGCTGTGCATATAATATACTGTCAATATTTCTGCAAATGCTAATAGTTTTACTACAAATGTAAGATTCACTTTACTAACACACATTTCTTCTTGAAACCAGTGATTTCTAAAATTTGTAAGTAATAAAACAAACTTTAGCTTATAAGCCATTATTGAAAAAAAGAAGTATCGGAAAATAATAGGTTATTAAAATATTAGATAATGATTTAGTAATTTTTCTACCTGTCAATCCCACCCCAATACTACAGAATAAAATAGCCTGAACAATGAAAATAGCTGTTTTCTAACTCAATAATCTTTTCAGGGCTATATATATATATATATATACACACACACACATACACATTTTGTGTAAGAGAGGGTGTAAGTGGCGAGGGGCAGAGAGAGAGAGAGAGAATCCTAGGAGGGGCAAAGAGAGACAGAGAGAGAGAGAGAGAGAGAGAGAGAGAGAGAGAGAGAGAGACTCATCCAAAGCAGGGCATGTACTCACCCAAAGTGGGGCTCATACTCCTCTGATACGGGACTTGAACTCATGAACCGTGAGATCAGGACCTGAGCCAAAGTCAGTTGCTTAACAACTGAGCTACCGGGTGCCCTGAAGTTATATTTTTAAGGTCTACATTAATTTGTGTGTGCAAAAGTAAGGGGATATGTTCTCTTCTTTCAACATCATTCTCTATTCTTCACTAACACCCATTGTAACTGCGGTAACAAGTTACCACAGACTGAGTGGCTTAAACAACAGAAGTTTATTTCTCACAGTTCTGGAAACTGGAAGTGCAGATCACACAGATGTGGCCTGTCTCCTTCCAGAGAAGGGCAACCAGAGGGTCTCTTTCTCACTGTGCCCTCATGTTGCTTTTTCTCTGTGCACAGATGGAGAGAGAGAGAGAAGTATCTGCTGTTTCTTCCCCTTCTTCAGTCCTCTCAGATTAGGACTCTGCCTTTATGACCTCATTTAACCTTAATTACCTCCTTAAAGGCCCTATCTCTAAATACAGTTACAATGGGTGTTAGAACTTCAACATATGAATGGGGCGGGGGGCACAACTTAGTCTATAATACATACTATTCAATAGGAAAATACTTTAGAAAAACAAACTTTAGTGTTGATGATCCATAAAGTTTTCCAATCCACAGTATTCAACCGACATGACAAATGAGAGTTTTGTTAGCAAATCAATTTTCAAATTTGTAATAACATCAGTCCCATTTTAGATCAAGAGTTTCTACATAGTTTTTTATTTATTTGCTAAACCAACCAACTAATCAAAAGTAAAATGAAACAAAATTAGCCTCCCTCTTAAATATTACTTAATTTTTCAGTGTGACTTGGTTTTTATCACTAAAACAAATAAAAATGATTATAATCTGATCATGCTTTTATTCAAACATCATTGCTGCCTTCAGAGATCCTTTTATTACTTGACTTAGATAAGGACTGTATTTAAAGATGTTAGAATGCCCCAGGTATAAACGTAAATAATTAAAATGGGGGGAAAAAGATATAGATGTGAGCAATCAATTTATTTTTCTTAGACCAAAAATTAAGCATAGAGAAGTGAAAGAGAACAGAATTTGAATTTAGAATAATTGAATCTAAACATATCATGAACTTGGGAAAATGTTCACAAAATAAAATGAGGAGACATTAAAATAATTTTATCCTGGGGTACCTAGATGGCTCAGTCAGTTAAGCATCTGACTCTTAATTTTGGCTCAGGTCATGATCTCACAGTTCTTGAGAATCAGCCCCGCATCAGACTCCGTGCTGACAATATGGAGCCTGCTTAGGATTCTCTTTCTGCCCTTCCCTCTCTCTTACTCTCAAAATAAATAATAATAATAATAAACAATAATAATAATGTTCTGAATGCGTAGTTTTGAAGTATAAATAACAGAGCACATAAAAATTATATATATATATATATATATATATATATATACATCTATCTATCTATCTCTCATCTATCTATCTATCTATCTATCTATCTATCTATCTATCTCTATGTAATGGAAACATTACTCCGCCATAAAAAAGAATGAAATCTTGCCATTTGCCACAATATGAATAGAGCTAGAGACTATAATGCTAAGCAAACTAAGTCATTCAGTGAAAGGCAAATACCATATAATCTCATTCATATGTGGAATTAAAAAACATAAAACATGTAAGCAAAGGAAAAAGAGAGAAAAACCAAGAAACAGACTTTTAACTAAAGTGAACAAGGTGATGGTTATAAGAGAGGAGGTGGGTGGGGAGATGGGTGAAATAGAAAAAGGAAATTAAAGAGTACACTTATCCTGATGAAAAAACAATAATAAAAATGTTTTTAAATTATAAATAATTACATTCAAAATTTAACATAATTTTATTTTATTGTGTTAGCTTTAAAAGGGTAAAAATAATGAGATGATTAGGAATTTATATAAGGCCAAAAGTTACTGCAGTCTAGATTGGAGACTACAATTAGGAAGAAAACAAGCCTAAATATTTATGCATCTAATAATAGGGATTCAAAACATTTCATTGAAGGCTGACATAATTCAAAGACATATCAACAAATTTATGATTCTATATGGAGTTTTTAATTAATTTTTTTCAGGAATTGAAACAAATCCAATGTTAGTAAATATACAGAATATTTCAGAATACAGACTGATAAACTGTTCTCATTTCCATATGAAAAAACTATGTCTAGCTCCTAAAAGTCACATTCTTATAAAGTATATATAGAACAACTACTGAAATAAAACATATCTTGGGCTATAAAGGAAATAACAACAAATTTCAAAGAACACATTCATACAAACAGTTTTTTCTGACCACAGTAGAACCTAGGTAGATAGGAATTTATGAAAGATAAGAAAATCCCCAGAGATCTGAAAATTGAGCACTATCTTTCTTTTTTTTTTAATTAATTTATTTTTTTAATATATGAAATTTACTGTCAAATTGGTTTCCATACAACACCCAGTGCTCATTCCAAAAGGTGCCCTCCTCAATACCCATCACCCACCCTACCCTCCCTCCCACCCCCCATCAACCCTCAGTTTGTTCTCAGTTTTTAAGAGTCTCTTATGCTTTGGCTCTCTCCCACTCTAACCTCTTTTTTTTTTTTTTTTCTTCCCCTCCCCCATGGGTTTCTGTTACGTTTCTCAGGATCCACATAAGAGTGAAACCATATGGTATCTGTCTTTCTCTGTATGGCTTATTTCACTTAGCATCACACTCTCCAGTTCCATCCACGTTGCTACAAAAGGCCATATTTCATTTTTTCTCATTTCCACATAGTATTCCATTGTGTATATAAACCACAATTTATTTATCCACTCACCAGTTGATGGACATTTAGGCTCTTTCCATAATTTGGCTATTGTTGAGAGTGCTGCTATAAACATTGGGGTACAAGTGCCCCTATGCATCAGTACTCCTGTATCCCTTGGATAAATTCCTAGCAGTGCTATTTCTGGGTCATAGGGTAGGTCTATTTTTAATTTTCTGAGGAACCGTCACACTGCTTTCCAGAGCGGCTGCACCAATTTGCATTCCCACCAACAGTGCAAGAGGGTTCCTGTTTCTCCACATCCTCTCCAGCATCTATAGTCTCCTGATTTCCTCATTTTGGCCACTCTGACTGGTGTGAGGTGATATCTGAGTGTGGTTTTGATTTGTATTTCCCTGATAAGGAGCGACGTTGAACATCTTTTCATGTGCCTGTTGGCCATCCGGATGTCTTCTTTAGAGACGTGTCTATTCATGTTTTCTGCCCATTTCTTCACTGGGTTATTTGTTTTTCGGGTGTGGAGTTTGGTGAGCTCTTTATAGATTTTGGATACTAGCCCTTTGTCTGATATGTCATTTGCAAATATCTTTTCCCATTCCACTGGTTGCCTTTTAGTTTTGTTGGTTGTTTCCTTTGCTGTGCAGAAGCTTTTTATCTTCATAAGGTCCCAGTAGTTCACTTTTGCTTTTAATTCCCTTGCTTTTGGGGATGTGCCGAGTAAGAGATTGCTACGGCTGAGGTCAGAGAGGTCTTGTCCTGCTTTCTCCTCTAGGGTTTTGATGGTTTCCTGTCTCACATTCAGGTCCTTTATCCATTTTGAGTTTATTTTTGTGAATGGTGTGAGAAAGTGGTCTAGTTTCAACCTTCTGCATGTTGCTGTCCAGTTCTCCCAGCACCATTTGTTAAAGAGACTGTCTTTTTTCCATTGGATGTTCTTTCCTGCTTTGTCAAAGATGAGTTGGCCATATGTTTGTGGGTCTACTTCTGGGGTTTCTATTCTATTCCATTGGTCTATGTGTCTGTTTTTATGCCAATACCATGCTGTCTTGATGATGACAGCTTAGTAGTAGAGGCTAAAGTCTGGGATTGTGATGCCTCCTGCTTTGGTCTTCTTCTTCAAAATTACTTTGGCTATTCAGGGCCTTTTGTGGTTCCATATGAATTTTAGGATTGCTTGTTCTAGTTTTGAGAAGAATGCTGGTGCAATTTTGATTGGGATTGCATTGAATGTGTAGATAGCTTTGGGTAGTATTGACATTTTGACAATATTTATTCTTCCAATCCATGAGCAGGGAATGTCTTTCCATTTCTTTATATCTTCTTCAATTACCTTCATAAGCTTTCTATAGTTTTCAGCATACAGATCTTTTACATCTTTGGTTAGATTTATTCCTAGGTATTTTATGCTTCTTGGTGCAATTGTGAATGGGATCAGTTTCTTTATTTGTCTTTCTGTTGCTTCATTGTTACTGTATAAGAATGCAACTGATTTCTGTACATTGATTTTGTATCCTGCAACTTTGCTGAATTCATGTATCAGTTCTAGCAGACTTTTGGTGGAGTCTATCGGATTTTCCACGTATAATATCATGTCATCTGCAAAAAGCGAAAGCTTGACTTCATCTTTGCCAATTTGGATGCCTTTGATTTCCTTTTGTTGTCTGATTGCTGATGCTAGAACTTCCAGCACTATGTTAAACAACAGCGGTGAGAGTGGGCATCCCTGTCGTGTGTCTGATCTCAGGGAAAAAGCTCTCAGTTTTTCCCCGTTGAGGATGATGTTAGCTGTGGGCTTTTCATAAATAGCTTTTATGATCTTTAAGTATGTTCCTTCTATCCTGACTTTCTCAAGGGTTTTTATTAAGAAAGGGTGCTGGATTTTGTCAAAGGCCTTTTCTGCATCGATTGACGGGATCATATGGTTCTTCTCTTTTTTTTTGTTAATGTGATGTATCACGTTGATTGATTTGCGAATGTTGAACCAGCCCTGCATCCCAGGAATGAATCCCACTTGATCATGGTGAATAATTCTTTTTATATGCCATTGAATTCGATTTGCTAGTATCTTATTGAGAATTTTTGCATCCATATTCATCAGGGATATTGGCCTGTAGTTCTCTTTTTTTACTGGGTCTCTGTCTGGTTTAGGAATCAAAGTAATACTGGCTTCATAGAATGAGTCTGGAAGTTTTCCTTCCCTTTCTATTTCTTGGAATAGCTTGAGAAAGATAGGTATTATCTCTGCTTTAAACGTCTGGTAGAACTCCCCTGGGAAGCCATCTGGTCCTGGACTCTTATTTGTTAGGAGATTTTTGATAACCGATTCAATTTCTTCGCTGGTTATGGGTCTGTTCAAGCTTTCTATTTCCTCCTGATTGAGTTTTGGAAGAGTGTGGGTGTTTAGGAATTTGTCCATTTCTTCCAGGTTGTCCAATTTGTTGGCATATAATTTATCATAGTATTCCCTGATAATTGTTTGTATCTCTGAGGGATTGGTTGTAATAATTCCATTTTCATTCATGATTTTATCTACTTGGGTTATCTCCCTTTTCTTTTTGAGAAGCCTGGCTAGAGGTTTGTCAATTTTGTTTATTTTTTCAAAAAAACAACTCTTGGTTTCGTTGATCTGCTCTACAGTTTTTTTAGATTCTATATCGTTTATTTCTGCTCTGATCTTTATTATTTCTCTTCTTCTGCTGGGTTTAGGCTGCCTTTGCTGTTCTGCTTCTATTTCCTTTAGGTGTGCTGTTAGATTTTGTATTTGGGATTTTTCTTGTTTCTTGAGATAGGCCTGGATTGCAATGTATTTTCCTCTCAGGACTGCCTTTGCTGCGTCCCAAAGCGTTTGGATTGTTGTATTTTCATTTTCGTTTGTTTCCATATATTTTTGAAATTCTTCTCTAATTGCCTGGTTGACCCACTCATTCGTTAGTAGGGTGTTCTTTAACCTCCATGCTTTTGGAGGTTTTCCAGACTTTTTCCTGTGGTTGATTTCAAGCTTCATAGCATTGTGGTCTGAAAGTATGCATGGTATAATTTCAATTCTTGTAAACTTATGGAGGGCTGTTTTGTGACCCAGTATGTGATCTATCTTGGAGAATGTTCCATGTGCACTTGAGAAGAAAGTATATTCTGTTACTTTGGGATGCAGAGTTCTAAATATATCTGTCAAGTCCATCTGATCCAATGTATCATTCAGGGCCCTTGTTTCTTTATTGACCGTGTGTCTAGATGATCTATCCATTTCTGTAAGTGGGGTGTTAAAGTCCCCTGCAATTACCACATTCTTATCAATAAGGTTGCTTATGTTTATGAGTAATTGCTTTATATATCTGGGGGCTCCGGTATTTGGCGCATAGACATTTATAATTGTTAGCTCTTCCTGATGGATAGACCCTGTAATTATTATATAATTCCCTTCTTCATCTCTTGTTACAGCCTTTAATTTAAAGTCTAGTTTGTCTGATAGAAGTATGGCTACTCCAGCTTTCTTTTGGCTTCTAGTAGCATGATAAATAGTTCTCCATCCCCTCACTCTCAATATAAAGGTGTCCTCAGATCTAAAATGAATCTCTTGTAGACAGCAAATAGATGGGTCTTGTTTTTTTATCCATTCTGATACCCTATGTCTTTTGGTTGTCGCATTTAATCCATTTACATTCAGTGTTATTATAGAAAGATACGGGTTTAGAGTCATTGTGATGTCTGTATGTTTTATGCTTGTATTGATGTCTCTGGTACTTTGTCTCACAGGATCCCCCTTAGGATCTCTTGTAGGGCTGGTTTCGTGGTGACAAATCCCTTCAGTTTTTGTTTGTTTGGGAAGACCTTTATCTCTCCTTCTACTCTAAATGACAGACTTGCTGGATAAAGGATTCTCGGCTGCATATTTTTTCTGTTTAGCACACTGTAGATATCGTGCCAAGCCTTTCTGGCCTGCCAAGTTTCAAAAGAGAGATCAGTCACGAGTCTTATAGGTCTCCCTTTATATGTGAGGGCACGTTTATCCCTTGCTGCTTTCAGAATTTTCTCTTTATCCTTGTATTTTGCCAGTTTCACTATGATATGTCGTGCAGAAGATCGATTCAAGTTACGTCTGAAGGGAGTTCTCTGTGCCTCTTGGATTTCAATGCCTTTTTCCTTCCCCAGGTCAGGGAAGTTCTCAGCTATAATTTCTTCAAGTACCCCTTCAGCACCTTTCCCTCTCTCTTCCTCCTCTGGGATACCAATTATGCATATATTATTTCTTTTTAGTGTATCACTTAGTTCTCTAATTTTCCCCTCATACTCCTGGATTTTTTTATCTCTCTTTCTCTCAGTTTCCCTTTTTTCCATAACTTTATCTTCTAGTTCACCTATTCTCTCCTCTGCCTCTTCAATCCGAGCTGTCGTCATTTCCATTTTGTTTTGCATTTCGTTTAAAGCGCTTTTCAGCTCCTTGTGACTGTTCCTTAGTCCCTTGATCTCTGTAGCAAGAGATTCTCTGCTGTCCTGTATACTGTTTTTCAAGCCCAGCAATTAATTTTATGACTATTATTCTAAATTCACTTTCTGTTATATTATTTAAATCCTTTTTGATCAGTTCATTAGCTGTTGTTATTTCCTGGAGATTCTTCTGAGGGGAATTCTTCCGTTTGGTCATTTTGGATAGTCCCTGGAGTGGTGAGGACCTGCAGGGCACTTTCCCTGTGCTGTGGTGTATAACTGGTGTTGGTGGGCGGGGCCGCAGTCCTCCCTGATGTCTGCCCCCAGCCCACCACTGGGGCCACAGTCAGACTGGTGTGTGCCTTCTCTTCCCCTCTCCTAGGGGCGGGATTCACTGTGGGGTGGCGTGGCCCGTCTGGGCTACTTGCACACTGCCAGGCTTGTGGTGCTGGGGATCTGGCCTATTAGCTGGGGTGGGTAGGCAAGGTGCACGGGTGCCGGAGGGGCAGGCTTAGCTCGCTTCTCCTTAGGTGATCCACTTCAGGAGGGGCCCTGTGGCAGCGGGAGAGAGTCAGATCCGCTGCCAGAGGTTTGGCTCCGCAGAAGCACAGAGTTGGGTGTTTGCGGGGAGCGAGGAAGTTCCCTGGCAGGAACTGGTTCCCTTTGGGATTTTGGCTGGGGGATGGGCGGGGGAGATGGCGCTGGCGAGCGCCTTTGTTCCCCGCCAAGCTGAGCTCTGCCGTCCGGGGGCTCAGCAGCTCTCCCTCCCTTTGTCCTCCAGCCTTCCCGCTCTGAGCAGAGCTGTTAACTTATGACCTCCCAGATGCTAAGTCGCGCTTGCTGTCGGAACACAGTCCGTCCGGCCCCTCCGCTTTTGCCAGCCAGACTCGGGGGCTCTGCTTGGCAGGCGAGCTGCCCCTCGGCCCCGGCTCCCTCCTGCCAGTCCGTGGAGCGCGCACCGCCTCGCCGCCCTTCCTACCCTCTTCCGTGGGCCTCTCATCTGCGCTTGGCTCCGGAGACTCCTTTCTGCTAATCCTCTGGCGGTTTTCTGGGTTATTTAGGCAGGTGTAGGTGGAATCTAAGTGATCAGCAGGACACGCGGTGAGCCCAGCGTCCTCCTACGCCGCCATCTTCCATAAACACCGCACTATCTTTCTAAATAACAAATTTTCCATAAATAATTTTATAGCAGAAATAGGAAGTATTTGCACTGTATACAAATGAAAATGTGACATATCAACATTTCTGCAATGCAGAAATGATTAAATAGATTTTTAGCATTGAATGCATATATTAAGGAAAAGAGGAGCTATTGCCCATTGTATAAGCCTTGACCTCAAGAATCTACATAAGGAACACTGTACTACACTCAGAGAAAATAAAGAAATAAAGAGCAGATCGATAAATTTTAAAAAGACAAAGAAAATTGACAAAACCATGTTACTGCTTTGAAAAGATTAATAAAATTGAAAATCCTTTTTAGCAAGACTAATCTAATCTAACCTAATCACTAAAAAATGTGAGAGATTGGGAGACAACAAATTACCAATAATGCTAGATATTAAAAGGAGAACCATCAATATAGATACTATGGATATTAAAAAAAACATGATTGTCAACACATAGCACTGATAAACTTCAAAATTGAGATTAAGTTACTTAATCAATTGGGCAAAACATATCAAAGAGTGAATAAAAAGTTTCAGTAGCTGTATAGCTATTAACTAAAGTTAATCAGTGACTGAAAACTTACCTGAAGGGAAAATTTCCAACCCAGTTACCTTTCCAAGAAAATTCCTTCAAATATGTTAACATCAAGCTTACACAAAAATTTGAAATAATACAAAAAGAAAGAACGTTTTAAATTAGGCCACAATCCCAGCATAATCTTGGTAACACAATCTAATATTATAAAAAGTAAACTTAAAGGACTTTCTATCATTACTGTAGATGACAAACCTCTAAATAAAATATTGGCAAATCAGTGATGTAAAAAAGATTATTAATAATGATGAAATGATTTTTATTCCAATTATCAAGTTCATTTAATACTCAAACTTTAATTAATATTAGTTAATATTACATCAGAATAAAGCACATACCTCTTCACTTTATATTATAAAAAGATTGATAAAATTGAGACCTATGTATGATCTTTTAAAAATCATACCAAATTTAGAAGTATGTTATATTCTTCCTTATTCCAATCATGGGTATTTACAAAAGAAAACTTACAGCAAATGATATTTAATAGTGAAATATTTAATGCTCTCTTCCTGAGACCTAAAATGATACTATAATAATTGGCCACTTATATACAATATTGTATCAGGGGCCCTATCTGGTATATAAAATCTTTCACTCAAAGAAAGAAAAAAAAATTAAGCTATAATAATTGAAAAGAAAAAAAAGTCATTTTTCTAAGATATATTTACAAGTCGAAAATTAATTGATAAGCTATAGAGATAATAACAGTAAATTTAGCAAGATCACAGATATTGTTTATAAATAAACAATAAATATAAATAAAATACAGCATTTCAGAAATAACAATATCATTTTTTAGGAATCCAGAAAATTCCTTTTGTGAAAAATTACAAGGTGATTCTAAAATTTTATCAAAACTCTAAGACCTAAAATACCCACGATTACCTTAAAGAAATACAAAGTTGAAAATCTGCAGAATAAGAACTCTGATTTTGCATAAAGTTACACTATTAAGACAGTATGGTAATGACAAAGAAATTTACAAGGATAGAAAATATATCAATAGAAAAGAGTCCCTGTCAACTCACACACATGTGGTCATTGGCTCAAGGTAAGGGCACCAATGTAATCTAGCGGCAAAAAGATGACCATTTGAAAAATGATGCCATGTCAGTTTATATATCCACATGGAAATCCCTACCTAACACCATACACCAAAATTAACTAAAGATGCATCATAGACATATACTTAAACGGTAAAACAATGAATATCCTGGAAGAAAACATGAGGCCATATTCATGACTATGAGGTAGAAAAACATCTTTCAAATAACAATGAAGAGTTAATCATAAAAAGCAAAATTTACAAATTGAACTTATTAAAATGAATAATTTCTGCTCATCAGAACACATCAATAAGAGTAAAAGGTAAATTTCAGTCACCAATTCACACAAAAAACTTCTAAAAATCAATAAAATGTGTACCAAAATTTGAAGTGAAACTTCATGAAGGAAAAGACTCAAATATCCCTAGACACATACTCATGTGCTCAGTATTCTTAAACAGGAAAATGCAAATTAAATCCACAATAAATGCATCTAACACTTACTGGAATGGCTAACGTGATTTTTTTAAAAGAACCTTCTAATGCCAAATGTAGAGAAGGATGTATAACCACTGAAACTCTCATGCATTGCCACTAGGTGTAAACAGTGGCATAAATACTGTTCAAACCTGTTTTGTGATATCCTCTGAAGTGGAATATAAGCATCTCCTATGATGCAGTAATTTCATTCTGAGCTATATGCCTAAGGTAGAGAGTGCATATGTAATTTTAAGATATGTACAGAATTTCTTTATGATTTTTTAAAACTTTAATTTTTTTATTGGGGAATAATTGACATACAGTAGGTTCACATGTACAATATAATGATGTGATAATTGTATATATAGCAACGTGATCACCTCAAATCTAAACATCTGTCATCACATATATAGTTACGGACTTTTTTCTCATGATGAGAACTTTTAATATTTACTCTAATAGCAACTTTCAAATATGCAATACAGTATTATTAACTATAGTCACCATGCTGTACATTATATCCTTATGACATAAATCCTATAACTGAAAAGTTTCTACTTTTTGACTTCCTTCGTCTGTTTTGTCCACCCCTACCCACTGCCTGCCTCTGGCAAACACCAATCTATTCTCTGTGTCTATGAGCTGGAATCTTTTTCACATAAAGTGTCGGCATTTTTCAAAGGGCTTCTTCTACTTAGGGCCCCGGGGCAGGTGAATCCAAGAACACAGCGTTTCAAGCCGTGCCTCAGTTTGCCACAACTCACATGAGTTGCAGGTGTGAGCCACTCGTCTTCAATTTTCAGGGCTTGTCTCTCAGGTACCAGTCTTGAAAGTTGGAGGAGCTGATGTAGGGTGGACTCTGCTCCTCTGGGGAAAAGTTCCAAGTTTGTGAATCCCCTTCCCTTTGTGAGTCACAGTGCTGGGGGTGGAGGGTGGTGGGGTGGGTGGGGTTTATGCTCAGCTGTGTCTCAGCCTTTCCTACCCACTTCCCTGTGGTTTCCTTCTTATTTGCTTGATGTGCCGAGCCAGGGTTTACGTTGTTTTCAGAGGAAATCGTTACGTATATAGCTGTAGATTCAGTGTGTCTGTGAGAGGTGGCGGACTAGGATCATCCTACACTGCCATGTAAAACCAGAACCTGTACAGATTTGTTGAATGTTGTTTGTTTGTTTTCCTCTAAGAGACAAAAATTGGAAATAACCCAAGTGTTCATTTACACGTAAATGAATAAATACTTTGAAGTATATCATGTAATCATATACAACAACGGAAATGAGCGAACTATTGCTACATGCAACAATATGGGTATAATCTCAAAACTTTATATTGAGCATAAGAAGCCAGAAACCAAAAGAGTGCATACTGTATGATTCTGTTTATATAAATTTAGAATATATATACATAAAAGGCGGTAGGCATTAGAATAGCGGTCACAGAATAGTTGTTTACGGTAAGGTACTAAGGGAGTTTATTGGCTTCCAGAATAGTTCTTTATCTTGATGTCTGTATTGGTCACCTTACTGTATACATATTCAGTATTTCAACAAGCTGTACATTTAATAGTAGTGCACTTTGTATGTCAGACTTCAACAGAATGAAAAATAAAGCAATATTTTTCTATACATTACCAACGAACAATAAGAATTTAAAATATCAACAAATATTATCTAGAAATATCAAAATTACAAATACCTAGAAATATATCTAATGAAAGAATGTATAAGACATTTGCATAGAAAACCATAATTGCAATATTGTAAAAACATAAGTAGAACTTAATAAAAGGATATGTTATGGCCTTGGGTTGGAAGCATTAATGTCTTGGAGTTGTAAATTATCCTCAAATTAACCTATAAATAGATTCAATACAATTGCAATTCCAATCCTGGCAGGGGTTTGCTGTGTGTGTGTGTGTGTGTGTGTGTGTATGTAGATGCATGTATGTGTGTCAGTGCCTGGCAATTCACTAGCTGATTCCAAAAAATAGAAACAGAAATTTAAAGGGCCAAAAATAGACAAGACAATCCTGAAGATGAAGTCAGAATAGGATACTGTTATCAAACCCCAAGATCGAGTGAAGTTTAATATATGTCTTTATTTCTTGCTCCATAATACACAAGAAATCCTGGGGTCTGTGGTGCTTTCCAGCTTGGGGATTTCTCATTCCTTGGAGCGCCAGAATCTGCTGGTAACTTTGCCTCGGCTGAGAGATGGGGAAAGATGGAGACAGAATCAACATGTAATTTTTTTTTAATGATCCAGGCTTTGGATTTCAACTTACCCTATGTTGGTCAGAAGTAGGTCTCGGGGCCTCATCTAGTTGTAAATGAGACTGGAAAAGTTATTTTAGTTCAACCCTTGAATAGAAGGAGAACACAAACACTAGAAATCGCCAGTCTTCGATTTCATAGCAATTGATATCTTCACAATGATAATTGTTCTTTTTTTTCCCTAGGAGAAATACTGCATCAATTAAATCTTAACATCTCTTCAGGTTTTATATCACCTCCACAATTTCCTAAAAACTTCAAAAGCTTGATACTTCAAAATGGAATAGACTTGGCTTGCTGATTTATCAGTTATTATGTAAAATTTCTAAGAAAGTTGCTATTGCTTGAACACTAATTATGAAATTCAATTTCAGTGTAAGCTCTTTTTTTTTTTGGTCTACTGTTCAGAGGATCAAAAGAAAGAAATAAGAAATTTGACAAAGTACTAATAATACAAACTTTGTGGAAAATGAAGCAGAAGTCCCAAGAAGAGAAATGTTAATGCGAGTGAGCCAAGATTTATTCCAAGTCCTTCAGCAATTAAAATATTTTACATATGAAAGCCTTTGGAATATTTGCTATCTTTATTGTAAGCTTCAAATGCATCAGCTTTCATTTTCTTAACTGTAAAGAGGAAACAAACAAATGGAACTAGCTCCACTGTTTTTCATACAGATGTGTCAAGTTGCTTAGACTCCCTGTTCTATTTTCCCAAACCAGATGCTTAGGGATATGCAATGATTGGGTGATTTCTTTTTTATCAAGATGTTGTTTCACAGGCAGTCTGTTTCTTTATGGACCATGGTATAAAGTGATGGAAAGCCATGTGGTAATACACAAAAAATATAGCCAAAGAAAAAAATTAAAATAAGGAGATACTTCTCTTAGGTTGTATATTTTCAGTACTTAAACTAACACATACACAAACATATTACTTAAAAAGAGAGAGAGAGAGAGACAGAGACAGACAAAAGAAATATTTTTCAAACCAGAACTGAGTTGATGTAGACAAACATTAATTTCATTTTGATATTAATTTCTTTGACCCTGTGAGTTATGGTGTTTTCTTTTGTGTGATTACACAACATACTGTTTGTGTTTAATTTAATTTCAGGGAAAAATTAAAAAAAAGACGGATTCAGAGGAGATTTGCCTTCCAACAACCCAATGAGAAAAACATATATTTAAAGGAACATAGTTTAAAAATACAGGCCTCAGAATTATGATAGAAATTACCAAATCCTATAAAGACTAAAAGACCTCAAACATTTTCTGTTGTTGTAGCTGTACTTATTTTCCATGCTCATTAAATTGCATGATATTCTTATTCACACTCAGTGCTTTTTACATTTTTCTCAATTAGGCAACGATATAATGTTTGTGTGGTATATGTCAGGAAATAGAGATGTGTTTGGGCATACTCCAGCTGACTGCCAGGGAGTTTCTGCTACTACTTTGCACATGTATCTCAACCACAGCTCAGTAGTATTTTCTTGTATAGATTTGATAGTGTACTATTTTATAAGAAAAAGTATTCAACAAATTGACTTTTAGTCCAACAAATGTTAATTTTCTCTTTATATGACTACATTGAGAAAAGCTATGTTAACGTTTGCCACAAATCTATTATCTAATTGTGATCTGGGAGCCTGGGTGGCTGAGTGGGTTGAGCCCTGACTTCAGCTCAGGTCATGGACTTGCGGTCTGTGGGTTCAAGCCCCATGTGGGGCTCTGTGCTGACAGCTCAGAGTCTGGAGGCTGCTTCAAATCCTGTGTCTCCCTCTCTTTCTGCCTCTCTCTCTCTCTCTCTCAAAAATAAAATAAAAAAAATTAATTGTGATCATTTCCCAGTAATCATCATTTAATATGTTGATGAAAATGACTGAATTCTTAAATTAATTGAAATATTCTAGGATTTATAATTCACAATTTTCAATTCCTAGTGATTTTTTTAACTATAAAGTGGTTATAGAATTTGGGAACAAACTATGTAACTATTCATTAATGGGGAATAGAATTAAGTAAAACATAATGCATTCATAATTTTTTTTACAAGACAGAGGTTTTAGAAAGTCAATTAGACATATAAATTGATCCACAATATATTGAGGCTTGAAAAGAGAGAAGATATTGATTTTTTGATATTCCTAGTACTTTTTTCTACCCCATTTTTCTGAAACATGCGATTGTTTTCTTCTGACTCCAAGCAACTCAAAGGAGAATCTTTTGGTTCTGCAGGGGGTGGCCAGGCATAGTTCCTTGACATCCAACAACAGTTTTGGACATTCAATAAAGGCTGGATTAATTAGGGTGCTTTAGTACTAATAAAAATATATACAGATTTAAGGGAATAGTGTCTTTTTTTCACTATAGGACCAATGTGGTGGATGTGAGCCATTATAGTCCATAAGATAAGGAGACATTGAGGTGGAGTGGAGAGCTTAATTCTCGAGGGCACCATGATTGGGTCTTGGGTATCACAGAAGTGAAAAAGCATGTAATGATGCAGAAAAGTAATTGCTTGGTGGTGGGGGGTGGGTCCCAAACATATGTGGAAAAGAATAGGGCTCTTTGTGATCAATTGAGGAAAGTTTCATGTAAGATCCAGAACTTAAGATCGATTTAAGCTATGAACAAAAGAAAAATCCAAAGCATTAAACACAATTTACTATAATTAGTGTTGACTCACTAAGAGGAGTTTGGGGAATAAGAAATAATATTTTTAAATATGAAAAGAATTGAATTGCAAGAAATTAAATTGCTTATAATTACAATGGAATCTTGCTTGCTTTAGGTATTATCACTAAATGCCAAATACTTGCATATCCATTTGAATAGGTTTTCAGATTAAAGACCATTATTAGGAGAAAACTTGATTTTCGTTTTTGGAGTTTGTCTGCAGTTTGTTGCTGCCTTTGTTGATTAGAAATTGTTTTATTAAGGAATTTTTTCAGACATAGGCAAAAGTAAACAAAATAGTACAATGAACCTTGTATCCATCAACTAACTTCAATGATGACCAAGTTTGTTTTGCGTTTAATTCTGCCAACTCGCTCTTCTCAATTGCATTATTTTGAAGCAAATCTCAGAATATCCTGTAATTTATCTCTAACTTGTTCAGTATTTCTGTTTGCTGAAATGTCTATGAGCAATAACATGTCAGTACCAATAAGGAAGTCTAGCACCCATATATTGATTTCTAAATACAATTTGCCATTTAAACACAAGGCGATCTAAAACACCTTGGGGGAAGTAATTGATTCTGGGGAAGGGGCACAGCTTAAAAATTCAGTTTCCATATAGTAACTGCTATAACAAAGCAAAAACAAAATGATAAGGGAGAGACCAACCAAAAAAGCCAAAGATGATCTCCACCAGCCAAATTTATGATATTAAATGATAGCAACAGCTTCTACATGATGAAATAAAGAATCCATAAAGCCTCATTGATAATATTGATAATCCATGTATACTTGTAAACTAAAAGCTCTTTCTTGAAATGGGATACCCGATCATTAATATAAAAGAATTGTAAGAATAGAAAATCACCACTCTCCTGTCATCCTTGTAATAATTAATTCAGGTAAGAATAATCAATGGATGCCAAAACTAGTAAGGAACAGGATATTTACATGCATTTAAAATGTCTATTTCACATCTAGAGTTATATTAATAAAATTGAGAACATCAGTAACAAAGACAGAGTATTAAAATAATTTGAAAGAAAGAGAGAGGGATATAATCTGCAAAGAGGTACAAAATTCAAATGATGCTGGGGTTGAAAGAAAAGGGGTGGCAATATTTTCAAACCTCTCTTAGGGAGCAGTACATTTACCAGTATCAGTTTTAATAACATCCAAGGAAATTCTAAAAGTAAGATGTCTTCATATCATGTGATTTTGGTGACATGACTAGGTAGTGATTAAGAACTTGGCCTCCAGAGAGTTGGAATGGGTTGAAATCCTGTCTCAGTTGCTGACTGAGCTTGTCCTTAGTGGTTAGCAACAACTTTGCCTCAATTTTCTCATCTACAAAACTGGGTAAATAATTGTAATCACTTCTTATGTCTCTTGTGTGTACTTAAAGAGTTCATAAACACGAAGTAAATAAAATAGCTGCTGTGGATAATAGTCACTGCTTGTAGTAAAAGTGCAGTGTATTTTAGTATACAAAGTCCTATAGATAGATCTGTCCTACAGAGTAGAATATTTATTTTTCATCTGAAACTTTGAAAAAAATAGTTTTTTTTCCGAAGTTAAATATTATTTAAAATGTTCCTGTTTCAAAAAGTATATTATGTACTCATCTTGGACTATTAAAACCATTCAGTGGGGAAAAGAGTAGTAGAGTATTTAATTAAATAGTGGTACAATAAAATGACAACATTTTGAAGCCATCAAAATGGTAACATGGGGATTTATGATGTTTTTTAAAAAGGAAAAGTATACATATGGAATTCTTGGAAATATGGTATATGTTAAAACCTTAGTATAAATTATTTTTGGTTCTTGTTTGTGGTTATATTATTTTTTTCTTGCATCATGCAAATTCAAATTTCTTATAATTTTATACACACCCAAAAACATATACATATACATTTATGAATTCTAAGAACTGTATCTCTCCTGCCTGTGAGTATTTAATGGAAATAAAATAATAGGCTCATCTGTGAGCCACTGTCAAGCACATGCTATTTCAGCATTTACAAATTTCTGCACCATGTATTTTTAAAAAGTCAAATGATAATGTATTTGGATAATTATATCTTTATATGCAATGAAGGTATTAAAGTCATCTTAATTCTGTGAATTAAACTAAGTTGAGAACAAGTCATAGTTATAAATAAATAGTTGATTTATTACTTATATGCTGTCTCCATATTTCTGTTGAACATTAGTATTAGAACTCAAAGTGAAACTTTAATTTTGTTTCTATACTAAATGAGAGCCATATATTTCCATGCTATGTTCCAGGTAGACCAAATAATTTTGATTAATCATTAACCCACATCCCCTGAAACAAACTTGTATTTTAAATTGATATGTTGCCTAAATGAATAGGATTATTTGTCAAATATAATAGACAACCAATCTCTGTAAAGGTGAACTCCTAGAAGATGAATCAGTTTTTTAAATGAGTGATTCACTCAGATTCAAACTTATCTTTCTTTAAAATAAATCCATTTCCATTATATAGTTCACTTTTCTCAGCACCTTTTAGGGCATACAGGAATTAATGGTGGTGGTGACATTCTGTTATTGTGGTTAATATAAGTGATTTATATATTTTTTACTCTAAAAGCGGTATAGCTTTGTTCAAATTTGCAATAAAAAATTATCCATTAGAAGAATTATAGTGAAATAAAAAAATAAAAATCTCAGAAGAGACATATGTTTCCCTGAGACTCACAAATAGTCTTTATGTCATTATCCATTTATTAAATTGGCCTATAAGTACATTCTCAAAGTTCAGATGAATGATCTGCTTGCAGTATTAATCCCCCCCTGAATATGTTTAGACCAAAGCTTTATGACCTCTATTTATTATGGCAGACAATGCTACCAGAAAATATCCACTTTTAAAATCTTATTACTGTCAAATTCTTTATCTAGACCAGTGACTTGACATTCTTGCATGAGTGAGCATTAAAGCTTTTGCCTTTTTAACCTCATGATCCTAGAGCATAAATCATTTATAACAGATTCAATTCTCTGTGTCTTTTCAGTGTTATTAGAGTCCTATCTTTCATTCTGGTCTATGTTTTGAATTTAATATAATCCAAGAACTTTCTCTCTTTTTTTTTTCCTTCCTTCCTTCCTTCCTTCTCTCTTTCCCTCTCTCTTTCTCCCTCTATATGTATGTGTACAAGTGTAAGAACATATATGTGTGTGTATATATGTATAAAATATTTAAACATGTATCACACATATTGAAAGGTAAAAAATACAGGTATAACCATTTATAACTATATTTTAAACAGAGAAGAGGACATTAACCTTTGTGATGACATAAATCATGTGCAATATTTTTAATTCTTTGTTGTATATTTGAATTTCAGACATTTTCACAAGTAACTACACGCTGAGTTAGTGCTCATGTTTCTTTTATGTCGTAGCATTTGTGTTATCGTGGGAAAATGACTGAAAGTCTTTATTTTGCTTTGGTGCCATAAAAAATCCCTGCATTTAAGGAAATAGATACCCCTATACTTGAGAAAATAGAAAGCCTTTCACGAAAGGAAATATAAAAACAGGGATGAGCCATAGCATTTTTTTAAAAATTGAGCGGCTAATTCTCAATTTGGCCTTCATGTGAAAAATAGGTTTTGCCAAAGTCAATGACTAGATTTGGATGACCTAAATATAATCACTAGAAAGTATATATATTGAGAGGCTCTATATTTTATTTCTTTCTTTAATATAAAATACTCTGGAATGTGTTATGCTAAGTGAATAAAGAAGGAAATATAATTGTGCCTAACAAACACTATCATTTATTATATCACATATTAATATACTTCACATTTTATATTTTAAGTTATATACTGCTTATGATAGCCTAGTAAAAATGAACTTATTCCCTGATACTTGACTAATATGTGATTCACATTATTGAAAATAGTAACTATCTCAATTTTACAAATAAGTCCATTTTTTTCCTTCTCAATTTTTTCCCCATGCAATCTATTGGTAGACAGAGATGTGTTGTTTCTCTCTCTCACATTTCCATCTCATCCATTCATATCATGTTGTTTCTTGTCTAGAGATGCATTTTTACAGTGTTTCTCCAGCAGGCAGGCTCAACAGCTGCACATTCATTTCACAAACATGAGAGTTTTAGATAATGATTTTTCATGAAGTTATTATAGGATATATATGCCCCAGTTTTATTTTAGGGTGGGGCTAGGGATATAGAAAAGAATGGTATGGTGACTGAAATGCTTTTCTTTCAAACATTTCTCGAAGGATCTGTGGAAAATCCTTTTCTCATAATCAGGTGTGAATGAAACTCTTCAAAGAAATGTAATGTTTCGTATAATCAATCTCTTGATAGTTTTGTGCTGTATGAGAAGCACTACATATTTCATCAGTATTGTGGATATTTGATATCATAACCAATTTTGAAAAACATGACTTGAAGAAGCAGATAACCTCTAAGGGCTTGTCTCAAATTATTTTGATGTTCATATAAGATAAGTAGCACTCAATACTGTCCTACAACAGCAATTGCAATCTGTTTAGGTTTTATTCACAAGACTCTTTCACTTTGTATTAATGAATTAAAAATCAGTCTTTCTGGGCCAAATATTTACATCAAAGTTTGTCCTAGTATTCTTATGCCTACAGGATGGATACATTTGTTTGTTTCATTAAAGTCAGCATACTGCCATTAATACATTAATTTATTTATTACCCAGTACTTAGTGAAAATTTACCTATGAGTAAGACATCATTGAGGCATTTTGACAAGTAACAAGGTGACTACATCACTGTCAGGGCACTCTTGACATGTGGGCTATAGAACTATCTGTAACAAAAAGAATTCAATATGAGTGCCAGTAAGAGTGCCAATACGAGGCTGGCACTGCTGACCTAACAATGAAGTCGTCACCAAGGGTACTTCATTATTTTTTTATATTCCCGTAGCTTTGGGTATTAATTTCCTTCTGTGACTTTTTGTGTGTATTTCTAATATTTCTAGTGTATATGCACTCTCTCTCTCTCTCTCTCATTCCCTTCCTTACACACACACACTCACACACACACACACACACACACACACACACAGGACTTGCAAGAAGACTGTCGTATTTGTAAATCTTTTCTCAAATGTCAGATCTCGATTTTGTTTTTATTTCATTTTTAACTCTCTTTTTAAAATATTTATTTATTTTGAGAGAGCAAGCACGAATGGGCGAGGGGTAGAGAAAGAGGGAGATAGAATCCCAGGCAGGCTCCATGTTCAGCCCAGAGCCCCATGAGGGGATTGGTCTCACAAACAGCGAGATTACCTGTATCAAAACCAAAAGTCAAACACCTGATCGACTGAGCCACCCAGACACCCCTATTTTGTTTTGTACTCAATTTTTTTCATCTAGCTTTTGTGGCAGGAGATTAGTTTATTTTTTTATAGCTTCTATTGTTGAAAGTCTAATTTTTTATATTATTTCTAATTTTGAACATTCTTCACAATATTTTGGTAAATGATTTCAAAACTATATGTTTGTGCCTTTTTTCTAGCTTATTTCTCTTAAAAATTTTCTTGCTGGTTGTTAAATTTATCCTATTCTCTAATGTTACTATGTTTTAATGACTGAAATGAGATAATTTCCCTGTTCTGTTATTCCCTCAGCTACCTTGTCATGTTTCATTCTTCTGGGAATGAAAACTTTTGAGATTTTTTTTAAGCGTGCACTTTCATAGTTTAAAAAGAGCCCTTATGCAGCTTATTTCACGTGCATTCTCTCTCTCTCTCTGTCTCTTTCTCACACACAACACATGTGCAATTATACTAAGCTTATTTGTCTCTCATGTTTGTTTTTCATTGCAAATATATCTCGGAGATTTTTCCACATCAGCATTTATTCATATGGCTCTATTTTTTAAAGCAATGTTGTTTTCCATTGTAAGCAGTGCTACAACAAATTATCTTTCTTCCACCCATTATTTTGGCATTTTAGTTACTATTGAAAACAAAGAAATAAACAACATTGTGTATATGTTTATGAATACAAATGGAACTATATACATTAAGTAAATTACTAGCAGTGAAATTGCCAAATTATCCTATAAAACGTTTCATCAGGTTCTCCAGCATTATGGGGATGCCTGTCTCCAAATTCTCATAAGCACTAAGCATTATCAAGCTTTTAAATTTGCAACTATATGGTCAGTAAAAAATAGAACTTCATTGTTTGGATTTTGAAATTTGTTAATTAAAAGTAGAGTTGAGTATTTAAATATTTTATGGCTTTCTACTATTTTTTTCTGCAAATTACTTACATATAAAGTTTATCTCTTAAAGTGATTTGTTTTCCAGAAAAGGTACAAAGAAAAAAAATACATACTTGATGCCTATGCCTAACTATTTCTCTGTTATCCTTGCTTTGAAACATAATTGGTATTGAAAGAAATCACTATATTACTTCTCCATGGCCATTTTATTTACCATGTTTTTAGATTGGCGGTATGCTTTAGCTTTAGAGTTTCAAAACCACAGAGACATTGGTAACTATTTAACTGAAAAATAGGAAGTCAGAAGGAGCAATAATTTGAAATTGCATATCATCACGAAGATATGATTTTGCTGTATTTTGCACATATTCATCACAAACCCATTTGTTTTAATGGCAATATAATTTCAGTAAGCAACTTCCATGCCTTAAGAATTTAAAAAAAATATTTATCACATTTTTCCCTCAGCTTTTTGATAAACACATTTTTCCCTCAGCTTTTTGAGAAGCAAGGTTTTCTGTGACATGCCATGTCATACCTGTCACATATGTACCATACGTACTCTGGATGTACATATTACATTATGCCATGGCATATCATAGACAAAGTGGTTTACCAAAACGCTGTTTTACACATGCTAGTCAGCAGAAATTTTTCCATTAAAAATATTCATTTGGAAAATAGAAGATTTGACATTTTTCAAACAGTCACATTTACATATCTGTCCTTAGGTCGGGACTGTGTTTCCTGATCACTTGAAAAACATTTACAGTGATTTCTTCATCACACAAAAGCTTATAAGTCCATGAATATAGAACAGAAATGCTGCCTAAATAATTTCATTTTCCTTCCTTCATTCTCTACTTACAGTAAATTGATGGACTTGTGGAATGCTTTGAGAATGCATGAACAAGTAGAAATCATCCATAATGGATATTTCTCACAAGAAAGGATGAAAGGGTATCACTCTATCAGTGAACAAACATAGATAGAGTAGCTCAGCATAGGATGTGAACTCTAGAGATACCTTTTGTTAAGCTGTGGGGAAAGCCAAACTCTTTTGGAAGTCAATCCATACATGAAAATCGAACCAAAACTTTCCAATTTTTATAGACCACAGATCAAAATTAATGATGTTTTTATAAATTAATTTGTTTACATGTGAAATTAAAACTTTAGAACATAATTTATAATATTATCCATTACCTATAATGTATACCAATGCAAGCGTGGAGCTTTTCTTCACCAATAACATAAATTAATAATGATTTTATGTGGCTACATTGTTAAATTATGAATATACTAGTCAGTTGTTTTTTGGTTCTTAGGTTTTATTTTATTCTTTATATTTTGTTGACTGAGGTTTTTTTTTATACCTATATGCATCATTACTGTTACAAAACCCTAACATTTTAAAGACATATTAAACTCAAGTTATAAATATTTGTTTTACTCAGAGGTTGCCATTTTCTCCTATTAAATATATATTTAATTTATCTCAAGAAAAAGAATATAAGATAGAAAACTTTAAGAGTATCAGCCAAGGATATCTCTTTAATCACTAGAATCTAGTCAATTACACATTTGGTGACTACCTACAAAAAAGTCAGACACTGTACTATGCATTGAAACACAAATTGAGAAAAGCATGGTCCTTTACCCTTAAGAACTTCTGAGGTTTGAAGTGATAAGCACATACATTTTGACTATAATCCAATAGCTATAAAAACTGTCCTGTGAAACCAAAGAAGATTGTGTTTAACATTGCTTTACACAAAGTTGACGATGATTTCCAGGAGGAGGTAATGCTTGATTTAGTGTGTGGACAAAGATTTTGCAGGCAAATAGAGAGCTAAGACATGGGCTGGCAAATCCACTGATTTCATGGCCCTGCTGTCCTCTCACTTTCCTCTGGTAGATACTTCCTCACCCTTTGCATCAGTCCAGGACTACAGGCACATATTTTCATTAGAGCACAGCTTGCACACAAATATATGCTGAGTTGTTCGTCCTGGACTAAATAATGGCACAGCAACATGAAAGTTAATGTTGGGTTCAGAATTCTTCAATTTATTCTCTAAGTCTGGAGGAAAGGTAACCGTGCCATGTGATTATAAAGCATGCCTCCTGTTACTTTGCAGCCTACTTGAAAAGTAGAAGTCATGATGTCATGATCTAAGAAGTCATTATTTAGAGGTGTAGTACAAGGGAGAGAAGGAACAAATGTGCATCTTATAACCATAATTTTGGCAGCAATGTGGATATTGAATTGGAGTGGGAAAAATCAGAAGACCAAAGTTAAAAGTTATCAGGGAATAATCTGGTTGCAAGATGATGCAAACTAAACTGTTGGTGGTTTTGGAGAGGCATTTCATACAGTTTGAAAGATTTCTTGTTGATTGGCATATAGTTTGCTAGGTCTGGTGAAGTAACACACTGGAATTCTATCGGAAGAAGATAGGAATTGAATTCTGATTTTGACACCCTCTAATATTAACTGCACAATATTCATAATGTCTTCAAAACTCAATTTCTTCCTTCCTAAAAATGAAATAATATTTTTATTTTAGAGATTTATTCTAAGAATTTAATAAATAAAATAATAAGTGTCTGGCATGGAGCAGATATTCAATATAAGTGTTGGAACAATAAATGAGCAAAAGAGAGGGAAAGAGGCAACTATAGCTTTGAGGTTAGAGACAATTAGAGCTTTATTTCTGACTATTTGTTATTTGCCCATTTATTGGCTCTCCATTGATGGCTTATTACACATCTCCTCCCATAGACTGTATAAACGTGTCTAGAACAGCCATTTGGTAAGTTCCAGAAATGCTAATAATCTATACTTCATCTACTCACTTTTCTGTGCTTCATACTGAAGATGCTTTTTCTTTGGGAAATGTCTTCATTTTTGGCTCACATTTTCTTAGATCAAAAACTCTTTGGAGCCAACTGTTTAGGTTTTGTACGTGTGTCTCCTTTGATTTTGCTTATTCTTCTGATAGACTTGGCAGCTGGAACTTATCCTTGAGATTTGGGTAGGAAGTTCTCTATTTTGAAGTACCATTTGGTAAATTGATCTTTTCTTCACATATGACCAAAGCAGTTGAGTTGGAGATTAAGGGGTAGCCATTTCTGAACTGTTCCCTTGTACAGCTGGATTGAGCTGGATTAGGTTTTAAGCCTTTCATCTACTTCTCCCATTAAATTCTATCAAAAGAAGCTATTAGTGAGGGACTAGAATTTACAATAGCATTACTTTATTAGCTTTGATATACAATCAAGGGCATGGCGTAGAAAAGAGAGAGGATAAGTCAGTACTGGGGCAATGAGGAGAGAAAGAACAGGATATCCAGACATTTACTTTTACTATTAAGGATAGTCTTTGAAAACAGAAGTATTGTATTATATAGTAACTACTTTCCACGTGTAATTATTATTTCTGATAAAGGAAATTTCTCATAAAAAAGCAAAAAACATTTTTGGATCATGACAAATAGGCTTAAAATGAATGATAACATATTATGTTGTCATACACAGACACACTATAGTATGCATATTTGCAGAGGAGTTTTGAGTAAGCATGATGGTTATACATGCTTGCTTTCCCTTCCCTGTGTCACGTCTGGTTGCTGTTTTCTCCAAGGCATATCCCTCACTTTCAGTTGTCAGGAGATATGCTTCAAATTTTTATCTTGACTTCTTTCAAATAATGTTTATTCTAGGTCAAATTTCTTTTAATTTCGAGTTAAGATCCTCAGCATCTAAATTTAATGGAAAGTTCCCTCAAACCTACCAATGCTTCTCATTTATTCACTATAAAAAATGATGTAATACTTAATGTATCCAATCATGTAGTTTTGTTCCTTTATAAATCAAACATGCAAACACAATGAATAAATAAGCAGTCAGTTGGTAGATTCATGGCAATGAAAGGGGTGTAGAACATTTGTTCAGCGTGACAGGTACAAACATTTCTCTACGGATGATTTATATAAATGTCCAAGGTGGATTCATTTTACTGAGAGAAAAAAATTGCAGAAACCATAAAGTGCAAGGGAAAGTGTGTGTTATTGGAAGGTCTGATATTATATATAAGTTATAACATGAATATTTCAGAGTGACTTTGATAGTCTTACAACTGTAGTTTCTCAAAAAAAGAACCTAGAATAGTTTCTGTGATTATTTAAATACAAGTCCAAACCGAGGTTGCAATACATTATTTTTATAGTTTTCTGGTACTAGAGAGTTTAAGTAGAAATACTTCTAAGCCCATTAAATTTCTAAAACCACAATATAAAGCTTACAAAGATCTATGATATGGGAGGAATACATATGCAATCCAGTATCCTTGATCAAATTTAGGGAAGAAGAAAATTATACTTCCAATTCAAAGACCCTTGAGAGGAAGTATCTCAATTTCTTCAATAAAAGTGCTGAAAGCACTGAAGACAAAAATATCTTCTATCAAATGTGTTACTGCTATAATTTGTATTGTCAATAGAATGTTTGGTTTCTGTAAACCTAGGAATAAAAAGATTCCCGTTTCACATAAAAACAAAGAAAAGTGTGTTTTTGTGCATATTAACTTGGGTTCTCTGCAAAGTATAGCCTGAGACAAAAATTTAGAAATATTATAGCAGGATACAGAATTGAGGGGGAGGAGAGTGAAATAAGAAAGGAGAGACAGATAATACAAAGAAGTTGTATTCAGTTGGTCACACTGAGGACAGCCGGTGCTGATTTCTTTTAGGTGATTATAAGGAATCTTACAGTAAGTCTTAGAATTTTCTGCCCTGGACAGTGATAGATGGAGGTTTTTATCTATTGGTTTCAATCCCTCAAAAGTCAACTGTTACCCTAGAGACCTAAAATCTCCCAACACCATTGGATTGTTCATACCCCTTCTCTTTTAGGGTAATATAGGTTTGTCTGTGGCTCTAGGGGTTTGGAGTAGTGGGAATTAAGTATGATGTTTTCTTCACAAGTCCTTCCCTCATTTTTCTTGGCCTTCCTCCTGTGGTCATGAGATAGGGGAAAAGCATAAGAGAAAAGTCATGTCTACTCATTCAATTGAGTAAGATTTTAATCCCCTCTTTGGTTGACCCATGTCTTAGAGCTAGATGTGAAAGAAAATGGCTCATTCCTATACAAATCCCTGGAAATTGATTTTATGTTGTGTTACCTGGCAATCCCTTTCATCTGACTCATGGCTCTCAGCCTGTACACAACAGCTTTGTACAACCCACACATCCATACTAACATTGTTTGGACAAGATGGAAGTCCCTAGTCTCATGTACTTTCTTCAGTCAGTTCTTGAACTTTAAGACTCATCATTTTTATCACTGTCAGGCCTTTAGTAGTGCTGGGGTCAAAGCACCTGAGTGATACAGTTGGTTAAGCCTCCAACTCTTAATTTTGGTTCACGCCATGATGTCTCAAGGTTGGTCATGGGATTGAGCCTGATGCCTGATGTGGCTCTCTGCCGAGTGTGGAGTCTGCATAGGATTCTCTCTCTCCCTCTGACCTTCCCTGTTCATATTCTCTCTCTCTCTCTCTCTCTCTCAAAAAAAAAAAAAAAAGAATAAAGAATGTACATTTAAAAAAAAGAAGAGGAAGGGCTGGAGTCAGTGTAGCATTTTTGCCCTTTCTGTATGTGGAAGTTCTCAATCACGTCTTGCCAAGATTTAAAGAATTAGTGAAATGGATGATGTGTTAGGCTACTCAGATCACCTTCAAGAATTAAGAGCTTATTTCTGCAACTGCTGGGGTTGTTGCTAGAAAGTGTTCAGCCTTCTTAGGAATTTTATGGTTAAATGCTCTGCCCAAAGTTATGCCTCTTCCAGGTGCCCCTACATTCAGTAACTTCACATTGTGCAGGTATAAAGGTATGGCCCTTCAACTTATGTTAGGTCTAGTCTGAAGAGAACTTCCAACTCTAGAGCTTTCTGTAGGATCAGTTGGGTCCTTCATTGTAACCAACTTGTACCACAACTCAACTTCTTTCCCTACCCGTTCTTAATTCCTTGCCCTTATTTCCATACATGTTGGTTTCAGTAGTGCTTCCTGATAAACATCTTTTTTATTCTGTAAGACTTGACCTGAGGAAAATGGCAAAAACTCCTCCATTCTTGAGGGTAGGGGATATCCTCTTTCCAGAACATCGGACTACCCTAAAGAGAAAACCTTCCCTTTGGCATAGTGGTAGAGTCGGGCTAATGAATTTAGTGCCAGTTTTGTAGCTCTTAAAAGGTCTCTTGGAGTGGAGATTCTTTGTCATTTGTAGTGTCTCTCTGAGCATAGAATTGGGGGGCAATTTGCTTCTTTTGTCCTCAAGAAAAGCTGCTGTGTTAGTCCCAATTACTAGAATAGGAAAACTCTCAACATCTGTCTACCTTTGATTTTTTTCTCTTCTTCATTGTGAGGGCACCAGCTCTTCAATGCAAGTTGATCTGTTTTTCTTTTTTGGGACAGTAAAAAGGAATATTTACTTTCATTACAATTGTGACACTACAACAGCCAATTAAAATAAGCATGAGTTATCTAATGCATGATTTATACAATGTTCAACACATGGGAACATTTAAATGTTTATTTATTTAATAATAATCACTAGCGACACAATCAAATATGTCGTAACATTTACTAAGCTTAAAAACTAAATCAATTTCTCATATGTTTCTTCAATAAGCCCACAAAAATACACTATTTCTTATGTGATCTTTCAGATTTTCATTATAACATGTTACTACTCCTTTGCTTGTACATTTAATATTACACTGCTTTGTCTTCATTTACCCTTCAGTTACTGAGGTGAAAATTCTGACCCAGAGCATACTAATTACTTGGCTTATTAGCTTCACATTATATCAGTAATGGGGTGATAGCCAGCATAATTACTATGACTTGAAAAATTATGCTTTGCTTTAATATCATGAACTCTGAGATGTTCTCTATTTTTTACAAGTATTCTAAGGTTGTTAAACAGAATTTTTATATGTTTAACTTTTAAGAAAAAGAGATTTTGGAATATTTTCCTCTGAAATCCCCTTTTAATATTAGAATAAACTCTATATAGAATAATGAAAGTAATTCAACTAGAATTTCAATGACATCTTTTATCTTTTAAACTCTATGCTTGTTTTGTGTGGATTTTCTCACTTAATAGATGTTTGTATTAAGTTGAGTGATTTCTTAGGTTGTTTATATAGCCAATTTATTTTAGAAAATAATTCCCAATTCTTGGCATGTTAAATGGCATATGTAATGCAATATGAAAGTGATCAACTTGGAACATGCAACAATCAATTTCTAGCACTGATCCATCCTATGGCTGGTTTATGTCCATCAATAAACCACATGTACCCTTCCTAAAGCTGCACGCTAACTTTTTTGAAGGGCACGAAACACAGGGAAGAAGTAACCATTCTTATTTTGTTACAAACACATGTTTTAGAGATGATGGAATCACAAACAGGCAGAAATTCATGGAAAACAAGTAATACCTATACTGTGTAAGATTCTTACAAAGTTTTTTTTAGCTTTTTAAAGAAAATGTTGAGAAAAAGCCAGGGATTTTATTTTTCTAATTAGGCGCTATGCCTGAATCTTACTAGGAATAGTTATAATTTTGTTCATTAGAACAAGGTTTCATGTATTCTTACAATGACTCATGTAAGCCACTCATGCATCCATTTACTTTATTCTGTGTAATATAATTAAGATATTGGGTAACAATAAATCTGATAGCTGCAACTGAATTGATCAAATGAAGAGCAAAAGAGAGGGGTAAATTTTAGTTTGGTAAAAGAAACAAATATTCCATATATTAAAATAAATAAAATTGCCAAAATTAATCACAAATTGATTACATGAATACATATCAGGTGTCCATTTTGTGCAAGGCATTTTTTAGGTGTTGGAGAGATAGCAAAAAAAAAAAAAAGCAAAATAAAATCCTGTCAATATGGAGATTCCATTAAAATTTCAGAGTAGGAAAACCATGTAAAATAAATATATATTGTCAAAGATGTACATAGAAATCTGGGAAGAGGAAAGGGATACTCAAAAGCGGAGTTGCTGTTTTAAAACAGGATCACTTATGGGACGCCTGGGTGGCACAGTCAGTTAAGCGTCCAACTTCGGCTCAGGTCATGATCTCATGGTCTGTGCGTTTGAGCCCCACGTCGGGCTCAGTGCTGACAGCTCAGAGCCTGGAGCCTGTTTCAGATTCTGTGTCTCCCTGTCTCTCCGACCCTCTCCCCGTTCATGCTTTGTCTCTCTCTGTCCTCAAAATAAAACAAAAACGTTAAAATAAATAAATAAATAAAAATAAATAAAATAGGATTACTCAGGCAGGACTTCCTCAAAGGCAATAACTGCTTAACAAACCACTTCAAAATTTAATGGTTTAAAACAGCAATGATTATGGCTCACGAGAGTTTGGGCCTGCCAGTTAATTGTGTAGATCTGAACCACAGTCAGTTGTTCTTGGCTAGACTCATACATGCCTCTACACTAACATGGTGGGTTGCCTCCCTCACATACCTGGATAGTTTCAGGTTATTCACTGGGTCAACAAAAATGCCTGGACCGCATATATATCATCTCAAAGGCTAACTCAAAATTGTTCACTTGGAAGCTTGAAAGAGGTTCAAAAATATGAGCAAATGCTTGTGAGCTCTTGTGAAGTGCAGGTTTGAAAGTGTCACAGAGCTGTTACCACAGCATTCTGTTAGTCAAAGCGAGTCGCAAGGCCAGCTCAGATTCAAGAGATGGGGAAATAGATTCCCCCACTCAATGGAGGGCCTGCAAAAAACTATTGTTCAGTGGCATGGATAGAGTCAGGGAAGAACTCATGGCCATTTTCTTTCAATCTGCCACTAGGAGATTAAAGCAATTTCTGGAAGGATTAAGAAGATAACAAGATCTTAGGTTTCTGGCTAACAAACAAAAAAATGTAAAATTAATTGGTCACTACTTTCTGAGGAGAATTCAATATATTCCTCAAATCAAAACTGGAAAAAAATATGTCTTAGGCAACATATTTAAAAATTTCAAAGTGAATTGGAAGAGAAGACATAAGCATTTTTCTGTATTCATGTATTCATTTAAAATTATTCAATGTATCTCTACTATAGATCAAGAATTCTGCCATGCAACAGGGAGTGTTCTCATATGGCAGAGAATTTTATTTACCTAATCCTCACTCTTGGTCAGGACTTACTCTCTTCATCTGATGGTCCATGTGCATCACCAATGCCTCCTTTTCAGAAGCTTGTAAGATTTTAATATAGAGAAAGAGACAAAAAAAAAAAAACAATAAAAGTATGCTACATGTCATACTAGGAGAAATATAATACACAAAGGAACAGGAGACTAATCTAGTGAGGAGAGTCAAGAAAAATATCCAGAAGAAAGTATTGAGCTGGGTCCTGAGGATAAATAAAGTTGGCTAGGCAGAGATATGGGAATAGAAACTCGCTGTGCCCTAGGAACTAAAAATAACCTAATAGGACAGAAGTCTTGAAGAGAGGAGCAATGCGGCAGAAATGTTAGCAGTCTCACACTTGTGTGTTTGTCTTTAAATGAATGGTGTCCATTTAAAGGCCATCGGTGATTTTAGGCCTTAAGCTTTAGTAAATATGACCATTATGAAATTTTTCCTTTGGCGTGTCATATGCCTTATGTTAGCTTTAGCAATCACTGGCTATTAGCAAATTGGCAAATAAAGGCTTGGGGGAATACGCAATGGCTGCCATGGAAACCTTGGTGAACATAGTCATGGGAGCCTCACTGTGTGGGCTACACCAGAAGACCTTAAGCCATGTGCTTTTTCCTGAAATTTCAGATGAGAGAAAAACAGGGAGGGGAGGGGAACCTCAGAGAGACTTTTAGACACAGTGAAACTGCAATATGAAATGGAAGATGTTTTAAAAAGAATATTCCCTATTTCCACGGAGATGTTCAGCCGGCCCTGCAAGGCACATCTTTAAAAGTCAAAAACACCTGAGATCCACATGAACTATGGAAGACTAAGACTATTCTGGAATTAAAATGTTACTTCAACATGTAACTAGTTGTGCTAGATTAGCAGTAAAATTCTATTTCTGTTAATGTTTTAAACTTTCTTTGGGTCAATTAGGGCAACTTTAACCATATGGTAAGAAGTTGGCTTAGGATTTGTTAATTTTAGAAGTCATGATCATTATTAGTTTTTATGTCAGAGCTGCATGGACAGAAGGGTGGTTAATTTTTAAAAAGAAATGAAAGCCTATATTCTTTTTTAAAAGTGTATTGCATTCATTTTTATGAACTTTGTTAGTGAAACAAAGCAATTAAATTCCTAAATTACTACTGCAAATCCAGAAGCAGAGAAAGACATTATATAGTCCTGTGCCTTAAATATTCTGTCTCTGGGTATTACATTTATTCAGAAAATTAAAGAGGAACTAAATCTTCTTAGGGGAAGAATGCTTCAATTTTAAGTATCAGAAGTAACCATTAGCTAGACAAAGTGAGAATTTTCCTTCTCAGAGAGGTTTAGATCTTAAAAGACAAAATAAAGAGCTAAAAGGAGAAAATAGGATCTCGAGGGCATGATGGATGACTGCTAAAAGGAAATGGATATTCACTCAGAGCTATGTTTTTTTTTTTTTTTAATGTTTATTTTTGAGACAGAGAGAGACAGAGTATGAGCAGGGAAGGGGCAGAGAGAGAGGGAGACACAGAATCTGAAGCAGGCTCCAGGCTCTGAGCTGTCAGCACAGAGCCCGACGCGGGGCTTGAACTCATGAACTGTGAGATCATGACCTGAGCCGAAGTCGGACAATTAACTGACTGAGCCACTCAGGCGCCCCCAGAGCTATGTTCTTAAAGGTGGACGGTTGGACCGTTGCTAGATCAGAATTAGTGTCTGGGCCTGACACATAAAATGAAACAAAACTCAGAAGGCAGAATGCAGTGACTATGCTAGAGGGAACGAAGATGAGCATTGTGTTAAAGTTGGGCGGAATTCTTTCTCAAAGAACAATTAGGTAACAATCTCTAATTAGGTCAGTAGAACTCAGTGGGTAATAATTGTGTGTTCTTCCAAGAGTAGGCACCAGTTTTAGCCAAAGAGGATGTTTTTGAATGAGAAGGACAGAGTTTACACATTGATTCCAGAATGTGGGGGGAGTTTACTGTTTTAGTCCCAGGTCTAAATGCTTTATTTTAATTCATTTCATACACACAACAACCTATGAGATGAGTAGTACTATCATGCTCCTTTAGTGAGAAATTTAGTAAGTTTCCCAAGTTCCCATTGCTTATAAAATGTCAGACCTGAAAGTTAAATTATGCCAGTTAGGCACTAGAGCATATCCTCCTACTTCACATTCTAGAGAAACACTCTAAGCAGAAGTCTGCAGAACACTAATGTTTAAGGGATTGGAAATGGAAAGGACATGTGGTGACTTTTGATGTATGTTGAAGACATCACACTAAAATCAATTCATGCAAATGCAAAAGGCAAGTATTATGTGCTCAAAATACATAGTCTTCCGATAATGGAATTTAACAAGGATCTTGTGATTTAATTCTTAGGTTTAAGTAAAGTATTGAATAAATATCATATTTCTTATGTTAACTTCTCTTCATTTTTCTCTATGCCAAGGGTTTCCTGAGATAAAGCAGTAAGATTGCCTTGTGTAACAAGAATCAGCACGAGACTAAGACTGCTCTTTGAGGTAGTTCTGGGTGTTTTAGAAACTGAATAAAAAGGTGGTTACTTGGAATTTTATTATAAAAATGAGGTCTCATGTCCTACATTCTTATTGAGAGGAGCATCTCATCTCTACATGTGGGTAGGATGCCAGGATTTTTTTCAGGAAAGGACTACATCTGCAAAACTACCAAGATTAAAATGAGTCCCAACATTTCACCATATAGAGCTTATTTTAGCCTAATATTTATAAAGGTGTTATAGTAATTAAATCTACCATGGTTTGTCCATTTCTAAGCAACATTTTTTTGCCTATATGTGCTATATAAACTTACACTGCATTTGTTTTAGAAGTGGCCTGAAATCTAATGCCAAATAAACATCCTTCCCCCCACCCCCCATAATATGTATTCTAACTTATCATGCCTGTCAAAGTAGTTGGCAGGTGCTATATAAATATTCAGATACATAGAATCTATGAATATTTATGTGCTAAAGTTGCATTTATTTTTACATACCTTATAAATAAATAGGCAAAGACCTGCAAAAGAGAACAATTTAGTCATGTCAGGTGGTCTATAAATAAATTCATCTATGTGTGTGATATGTATTCCAAATTAATTTAAAGGAGAATACTGAACATTTTTATGATAAAAAATTACATAATTCACTTTTTATTTTAAATTTGAGTCTAAACAGTTAACTTTGTTACCTGAACAGAAATGGCTATTTTAAAATTTATCTCCATGAACCAAGATCTTGATTATTGCTTACATCTGTAAAAATAATTAGAAAAACTAAATGTTTTGTTTTTATGTCTTTTATGCATAAAATTTAACAGTATTTAGGCAGATAACCAAATAAATGGAGGTTAGAGGGGAAGGAATTCTGTGAGAATAATACTCATGTGCAAAGAAATGTGAATCATCATTCCCAAGCTCTCTATTCCTACATAAATTGACAGAATGATCATTATCAGCTCATTTGGGTAGAAGATGATGATGATGCCAGTTCACTAATGGGATCTCTGTGTGGGATAATGAACATTGTTTAAAAGCTAACATACTTTTTTTTAATTCAAGTTTGTTAACATACAGTGTAGTCTTGCTTCAGGGGTAGAGCCCAGTGATTCATGTCTTGCATATAACACCCAGTGCTCATCCCAACAAGTGCCCTCCTTAATGCCCATCACCCATATAACCCATTTCTCCACCCACACCCTCTCCAGCAGCTCTCAGTTTGTTCTCTGTATTTAAGAGTCTCTTATGGTTTGCCTCCTTCTCAGTTTTTATCTTAATTTTCCTTCCCTTCCCTTATGTGCATCTGTTGCATTTGTCAAATTCCACATCTGATGAAATCATATGATATTTGTCTTTCCCTGACTTATTTTGCTTAGCATAATACCCTGTAGATCCATTGATGTTGTTGCAAATGGCAAGATTTCATTCTTTTTCATTGTTGAGTAGTGTGTGTGTGTGTGTGTGTGTGTGTGTGTATACATACATGTATATATATACACAGACTATATCACATCTTTTTTATCCATTCAATCGATGGACATTTGGGTTCTCCTCACACCTGTCAGGATGGCTAAAATTAACAACTCAGGAAACAATAGATATTGGCAAAGATGCAGAGAAAGGAGAACACTTTTGCACTGTTGGTGGGAATGCAAACTGGTGCAGCCACTCTGGAAAACAGTATGGAGGTTCCTCAAAAAGTTAAAAATAGAACTACCCTACAACCCAACAATTGCACTAGCATACTATTTTTAATTTTTTTTTTAATGTGTATTACTTTGAGAGGGAGAGAGAGACAGAGTGTGAGTGGGGGAGGGGCAGAAAGAGAGGGAGGTGCAGAACTCCAAGCAGACTCCAGGCTCTGCGTTGTGAGCACAGAGCCGGGTGTAGGGCCTGAACTCACAAACAGTGAGATGATGACCTGAGCCAAAGTCAGACACAACCAACTGAGCCACCCAGGCACTCCACACTAACATACTTTTTAATAAGAAAATTTAACTTCATTGTTGCCAGGGTCTAGGCACTTGTTTTATTACAATATTTAAGGACTTTGGATTTCTATTTTAAAAGAAGACAACAATCAATCTGATTTCAGTAAACCGGGAGCTTTTATTTTCCTTATGAGATCAAAGTATCAAAAGGGAAACCAGGAAAATGCCTCCTCAATTCTGACTCAGAGGTGCCTATTTCCAATGAAGACTCATGTAGGCCATAAGAAATTCCTCTAAACTTTCTTCTACACTATATAATTCAGTTTTTATCTGCTTCCAGTTTCATCTGAGTTCAAACTACCCACATCATATACTGTGGATGGGGCTTATGAGGAGTGAATAAGGAATGCCAAAACAAATACTGACAAATCTCAACATTAAAATATACCTCATTCTTGGGGGCACCTGGGTGGCTCAGTCGGTTAAGTGTGCGACTTCGGCTCAGGTCATGATCTCACAGTCTGTGAGTTCGAGCCCCATGTCAGGCTCTGTGCCAACAGCTCAGAGCATGGAGCCTGCTTCGGATTCTGTGTCTCCCTCTCTCTCTGACCCTCCCCTGTTCATGCTCTGTCTCTCTCTGTCTCAAAAATAAACATTTAAAAAATTTAAAAATATACATCATTCTTCCAAGAAGTTCTTTCCTGCAACTTCCTTGATATCCTTTGTATTTTATAGCAGCTAATTTACAAACTCTACCTGATTTTATTAGCTATCCCAGCAAATGTTTCTTCCCTATGTGATAAACATTAATGTATTTTCAAGTTATACACAAAATAATATAGGTGTTACTTGATTTTTATATGGCAAAGTAGTTGTAGTCATGAACACTTATTAGAAAATGATATTCAGGCAGGAACTTCAGGCAGGAAATTCCAATTCCTGATGTTTTAAGAAAACAGCTCCTAATTTTGGTGAAAATCACAGTAACACTGGAGACCTTGAACACAATTTTCCTCACCTATAAGCCAACTAAATTAGATGTAACTTGGGAGAATTTCAACTTTTATTTTCCTAGGAAAATGATCTACAAACTTCAATAGATTTGCAAAGGGCATGTTGACCACAAAAAATTAAGAAACGCTACTTAAGATGTTCACAACTACATGAACAAATTTGGAAAATTAATCTAAAGCCTATTGGTATAATGTTTATACTCAAGGTAAAGTATTTTTACTGTCTAGCTTGCCACACATGGTTTAGAATTTGATCAACAGGAAATTATTTCAGATAATCCAGGAGATAAACTTTTTACCACAACCAGTAGAATGTCTGCTCGAAACATTTTAACTTGATGAGTACACAACAATTCATGACAGAAAGTAAGAAAGCTATATTTATGGTTATCATTGCTTAACTTTTACTGTAGGAAATCATTTTATAAAAGGTGATGAGGTGTCCTGGTTAAGAATTTGATGTATTGTATTGCCTAGATAGTGCCAACACTGCTTGCAAAGGAAACTACAATTCCAAGTATGAAATCACTAACTTAAATTGAACTTTCTGAAGAGTCAGTCTGTTCATTGGAAACTGTTTATTTCCCATGACTTAAATGGTGTTCTTATGGACAATCAACCACAGAATGTGAATAGTTTTCCTGAAATGTTTGAGAGGGTCACGGAAACTGTGGAAGAGATAAATGCATTAACTTGAGAAAATGCTTCACCTAGTCCTTGAGAAATCTGCAACTTTTGAAAGTACACACGTCACTTTAGAGCTTAGAGTTACAGAAGCTTTTGTATGGCAGCTCCTAACAGACCGGTTTATTGCAAGTAGTATTTACTTTCATTTTTAGCAATAGGAAAGTCAGGACAAGCTTTTAAGGATGCTTGAGTTGTAAAACCATGTCCTTTCCAGTCTGGCTCATAAGGTCAAATCAAAGTTGGTGTTTACTCTTTGCTTGAAATGTTATATATTTATAAATATAAAATTGCTTAAAATGCCTCTTATGTATTAATTATGGATTATGCTCCAAAATGTATTTTGAATTTTGAAAAGTGTTTTATTCAAACATGGAAACTTTTGAATTCATGAAGGTGATCTGCATCAAGTATAGATTAGTATGGTAATCTTTTAACTGTATTCTTATAACATATGCTAAAATGTCTTATGCAGAAGTAATGTTCCCATATAAACAAAGTTTTGAGATAAACCAGGGTAAACAAAATTAAATGGATTTTTCAGAGCCTTTAAAATTATTTTATATGTTAGGTATAGCATATGCAATACATGTTATATATTATGTTATGTGCTGTACACATGCATGTATGATGATATATAATATATATATATATATATATATATATATATTTTCAAGCAAGAACTTCTAACAATGTAAAAACAATTTCCAATTTCTATTTAAAGAGAATAGTCCCTAATTTTGATGAAAACCATGCTAACACTTGAAGTCTTGAAGACAATTTTCAGGACCTATGACCCTCCTAAATTAAGTGTTCTTTTGTTTTGCGGGATTTCAATCTTTATTTTTCCTGGAAAATAATCCAGAAGCTTCAACTTTCTAATTAAGGTACTTCTTTCACAGAGCACTTATTGCTAGCATTTATTAGGACCAGGTACCCTTTAGACTTTACTTGGGAACTCTCACTTGCACCCACAAAGGTATTTTTCACAATTTTGTTGTTGTTGTCAGATGCAGGAAGTGATCACTTAGAAGCATGAAAATGGACATCAAATAATTGCTGTAACACAGTATCTCCTCATAATCTATCTGCTGAGATGTAGAATAATAAAATAATTATGAAGGCTAATAAGACTTGATTTAAGGGAAGCTCAGCTAAAAAGGAATTTCAAAATTACAATTATTTCATGAGACAATTAATACAAGTGAAAATCATTAATCAAATGAGTAGGTGAGGAGGAATATCTTTTGGTAACACAGCAATATTATTACTGTGATCAGTAAGCAAAAGTTATCTGAGTGGTCAATTGGACCTAGTAGAGAATTAAGGAGACATGTCTAGGGAAAAAAATGATGAGAAACAAAGTGTGGTGTGTATAAATGTGTCTTTTTATTATCATTTTAAGAAATAGTGTGATAGCTTGTATTTAAATATATGGTGGCAATCTCTTTGTGACCCAGTCATTATTTTTGATCAAAATCTAATTATCATTGAGTTTTTACTGTTTTAAGTATTCAACAATAAATATGGTAGACATAAAGATGTATACTTCATTAGCCTAAGTAGATTTTAAATAGACAACTCCCTGTCTCCGACATATTAATACACAATAGCATTTCTCTCCTTCACAAATGGAAAAGAGATATATAAGATTAATGATAGGCAACTAATTATATACATGCGACTTTGTTAGGAGTCTTCATTGTATTCTGGAAATTAAACATTATTTACTAATTGCATCAGAATAACTTCTTTTTAAACAGTTTAACACTTAGAAAGTAATTCTGAGAATTCCTTGCTAATCTTAACTCCACAAAGACCATGTACTAAGCTACCATTCAGTTGTTTTCTGGGGTTTTTTTTTTGTTTTGTTTTTTTTGATAGGTTGGATGGCCACTTCAGATTTAGGATGTAATTCAGATTGAGCACAACAGCTAACAATAATAAAAGTCATTGAAATTTTACTGTTGACTTGAGAATTTGAGGTGGTAGCTTATCTCTGTACATCCAGGATCCTTGAACCAAATCCAGGCAATGAAAGTACATCAGAATGTTCTTAGGGAACATAAAAGCACCAATTCAAAGGGAATAAGATTGATAAAGATGACTTATGACTCAAGGTAATGGAAAAAAACAGACTTGTTTTTTAAATGTAGTGAAATCCATTCCTGAAGTCATACTGTTTGCTGTAAAAATAAATAAAACCACTTTAAGTGTCAAATCTATGTTGTTAGGTTTCCATGAGTCTTAAATTTGATAAAAAGTTTTCTAGCAAAAGCAATATAGATTGTAATGCAGCAAGCACTTCCAATACCCAAATTTACATTTGATAAGGTACCATAGATACAGTTTGATCTTTTAAAAAATTTTATTTTATTTTAATTCCAGTGTAGTTAACATGTAGTGTTGTATTAGTTTCAGGTGTGTAATATAGTGATTTGACAATTCTATACATTACTCAGTGCCCATCATGGTAAGTGTACTCTTAATCCACTCACCTTGATCCTTTTTAAATTAAAAAAAATTTTTTAATGTTCATCTATTTTTGAGATAGAGAGAGACAGAGCATGAGACGGGGAGGGGCACAGAGAGAGGGAGACCCAGAATGTGAAGCAGGCTCCAGGCTCTGAGCTGTCAGCACAGAGCCTGATGCAGGGCTTGAATTCACAAACCTTGAGATCATGACCTAGCCAAAGTCAGATGCTTAACTGACTGAGCCACCCAAGTGTCCCACTTCGATACTTTTTTAAATTTCAGTTGTAATGATAATATATTGAATATTAAAATGTTTGTTAAAAGTTTAAAAGTTCATATATATAAATACTTAGAAATTACTGAAAACTAAATTACTTTTTTATAATTTATGAAAGGTATGGTATACATAAAATTATTTAATAAATATATTGTTTAAACTCTACTACTTTTTGGTTTCTCAAAATCCAAGTGGTACATTTCTCATGCCTGATGAGCTTTTTTTTTGTTTTTTGAATAAGAAAATGCATCCCTAGAATAAACTTGATTATTATAACAGACTGGACTTAAAGTAAATGCCCAGTTACAAAAGATAAATATTTTATATTGAAATTGCATTTGTAACTTTATGTATACCATAGGCAAATTATGGGGAAACCATAAGTTTCAGTCAATGAAGAAGCTGAAAATAAGAGAAGTTGGGCTGCCCTTTGTGTTAACTCATAAAACAATTTGCAATGAAATCATTCAAATTCTTCTTGAAAAAGAAAGAGTAACTGAAGTGGAAGAAAAGTCTATGTTGACATATACCAATAATGTGTTGATCACAAATGTGCATGTGTAAGCAATAAACAATGGGAAAAAAATTCTTAGAGGACATTTTGACAGTGCTTCTTAGATGAGTTGGATATAAGTTAAAAGAAACTTATGGGCTCCTGGGTGGCTCAATTGGTTGAGTGTCTGATTTTAGCTCAGGTCATGATTTCAGGCTTTGTGAGTTCTAGCCCCACATTGGGCTCACTGCTGTCAGAACCGAGCCCACTTCAGATCCTCTGTCTGTCCTCCTCTCTCGCTGCACCTCCCCAGCTTGCTCTCTCTCTCTCTCTCCAAAATAAATAAACATTTTTTTTTTTAAAGAAACAAAGTCAGGGCACCTGGGTGGCTCAGTCGGTTGAGTGTCCGACTTTGGCTTAAGTCATGATCTCACAGTTGGTGAGTTCGAGCCTAGAGCCTGCTTCAGATTCTGTGTCTTCCTCTCTCTCTGCCCACCCTCCCCCCCCCCCACTCATGTTCTGTCTGTGTCTCTCTCTCTCTCTCAAAAATGAATAAACATTTTTAAAAATTTTTTAAAGGAAACAAAACAAAATCATTTAAAGAGCATTGAGAAAATGATTTTAAGGGACTTAGCGGTAAGCACAAACTCTTACTTTGTTTCTCTTTGTAGAATGACTTCATTCTTGCTAACACAACCTCTTTATCCTTTTTTCTAACATTGACATGACAGTTTTCTTATTATTTCAATTTCACCATTCCAAAGTAATGGCATTATTTCTATTCTCATTCAAAATCCTGAAGGAGAAAACTGATTAACTCATCATTTTGAACCAGGATACACGCTGTGGTTAGAGATGGCTGGTCAGCCTGGAGATCAGTTGTTTGGGGTCCAGTGTTCACTTTTGGTACAAAATAGGTGAGGCAAGTGGCAGATGTAGAGACATAACCTCTTGGCAACAAGAGATGTGGTCAGGACAGATATCCCTAAGACTTTTGAGGGCATCGTAGACAAAGATCAACATTTCCTGTTTAGTTTCTGTTCGAGCCCTGTCCAGGCAGAGTGTATTTTATCAAGATCATGTCTGTTTGATCTGAAAGGCAAGAATAATCTATGTATATTGGAAATCTGACTCAATCTCCCATAATTTCATGCCATAAAGCCTGTAAATCTTAAAGCTGATTCTTTTCAGTCATACTTTATGCTTTCCCTGCAAACATCTAATTATAATGTGTGTTCTAATGTAGTTTATGTGCTGGGAAAATATGTGTATTGGAAAGAGAATATGTTGGTCTGATTTACTGGGTATATGTGTCAATTTACAAATTAATAAATAGACAAACTTTGTATAAAAGTGTTTCTTATAATGTTTGTTGTTTTCAATCTATGTGACCAGTACCTTGTCAACTCATAAATCCAAGTCTCTGAGCCTGCAAAACTGATTTCTAGACACTGCAATGAGATAAATTCACAAATATAAATGTCAATTGGAGAGACCTCTGGACAGCCAGTTCGCAAGCTGACCTTCCCTAGCTGAGTGACTTTTTTTATATGTCTATAAATCACTCTTTCCCTGATTTGTTTTTATCAATGTGATTATACAAGATATACATATACTCCCCTATGCACACAAAAACTCATATATATATATATATATATATATATATACACACACACACACACACACACAAATATGTCTGTATATCTATATATCTATATCTATATCTATATCTATATCTATCTACATAGAAAAGCATTCACCTTAAAGATGTGTTCTTTATTACATAAATTAAATTTCGGGAACATATTTATTTGGTGACTTTATAAAATTAGATTATTAAATGGCAATAAAAGAATGAATTCATTCTTCTTTCTAGATTATTTATTACCACTTGTTATGAAAAGCACAATCAAACTTACTTGAGTCTCTTACTTTATGATGTTTTGGTATCACTAAGATGACCTTTCTTCTGAATATTGCACTAATTATTTCAGACAATGTAATATTTAATATAATATTGTTGGTAACTTTCTGACCTAAAACTGGTGTATTTCTTCTTATGTGCAATGCTATTAAAATATAAGGTATTGGTTATTAGGGTTATATTGATGCTATATATAATGCTTAGTTTGTACTATCAATAATAGTTTAAATCATGTGAAATTGTCAATATTCAAACTTTTTGACCTACCAAATGCCAATTTCATATGCTTCAATGTAATCATTCCCAAATACATTATATTTAGAAGGATCACATTGTTGGATACTCCCACTGGATTTCATTGTGCTTCTTTATCCATAAATGTGTAATTAATTATTTACCCCTCAGCAGCTTCTTTGAGGACTCTTTCCATCCATATAACACTGCAGTTAAGAACATTGAATCTAGATTAAAACTGGTGTCAAATCCTGTCTCCAAAACGTAATATCTGTGTGACATGGAATAAGTTCTCCACGCTTCAGTTTCCTTGTCACAAAATCAGAAGAGTAACAATATGAACCTCATAGGCTAACTATGAGGGTCGAATGAGGTAATTCATGTAATTATTTAATATTGTATTAAGTGATATTATGATTTAATCAATGTTAACTTTTTATATTTATCTCTTTTTTTGTGGTGAGAACATTTAAGTTCTACTCTCAGCAAATTTCAGTTATACAGCACAGTATTATTAACTCTAGTCATTATGTGATATATCCAATCTTTGGACCTTATTCATCTTGTAGCTGAAATTTTGTACCATTGTACCAAAAAAAAGTGTTCCAGGGATGTCATAAATAAAGATCAAGAGTAAGTTTGCCTAGAGAGTGTTCATACTGTGATGAATTTTTGGTTTTTACTGTAACCTAGAATAGGTATAGATTTGTGATCAAGAACAATACTGGCAAGGGATTGAAGATCAAGCTCAACAGCTAGCCCAGCTGAGCCTTCAGTTGGCTGAAATCACAGCCAGTATCTCATTGCCTAACTGACCTAAGCAGGAAGTACCCAGCTGAGCTGAGTCAATCCACAGTGTCATGAGAGGTAATAAGTTGTTGCTGTAAGGCCGTAAGTTTAGGGTTATTTTTTATGAAACAATAAGATAACTTGAGCACCAACCAGTCATTTGTTTGTTTGTTTGCAGCAGAAAATAAGCACAAATCAATAATCATAACTATTAATAACAGTAGCAGTAATAAGGCCATTTATTTTTATGCTGCTAAATGTTTTGTCAGCAAATTTTATTGAAATAAGGCCATCCAACTTTTCAGGAACAAAGCTTTTGCTAAAATTTCACTTTAGCAGATAATCATGAGTTTAACTTTGCCAAGAGGTTCTGTTTCAGTTTTCTATACATTTGTGTTCATTTATGGAACAGATTAAGAAAATCTCATTTGGGGGTTTCCTACCTCATTTGTTGTTTCTCACATGTTGCTACAACCTGGGTAGTTACTGGACATGGAAACATGTAAATGGATTTCTGCTCTAGACTGTCAGCATCTTTGATGATCAATTAGTCTGGCCCATTCCGTGTCTACAACAGGTTCAACCAGTGTACCTATCAGTGTCAGCGTTTCCTTAGGGCGTCCTGATGGTACAGCCCAGGGATGTCCCCAGTGAAGTGATATTTTAATTTCTATCAAAAATAAATATCAGGGGAGAATAACAACCAGAAGTAGGAAGAAATTTATTTTTATTAAGTGTAGCTTTAAGAATGTGAAAAGTATAATTGGTGTCCATGGACTGTCTGGAGGAATTTTTTTAATAAAAATGGGCTTTTTTTTAAACTGAGAAATTTTTAAGTGTTTTTAAAGGTAATAATGACCCACTTTGTAGAGTTCTATTTCTCATTTTTCTCTGCCTTTCTCTGTCTGTGTATACACCAACACACACACACACACACACACACACACACACAATCTCATACCATTTGCCTTATTTGACATACATATTTTTTGAAAAAATGATAAAAGAGAAAACTTCTTAAAACAATTAGACTGATTGCAATAGAGAATGTTTTTTTTTCTATTTTTAACTATATGCAGGCTTATATTTGTTGACAACAACTGATGATTTTTTTGTGATGTTTTTGAAACCTAACAGTGGAATTTGACACAGATTAGTTTACAAGAAAATAAAAAAGAATAAAAGAAATCTTCTGATGTTTCAAGTTACACACGTACCATACCTGAATGAACTTTGGATATATTTATTTCTTCCATGCAGTTTTGGGAATGAATTTTATTTCAAATGTTTCCATTTCTTTTTCTTAGCTAATAATCCATATTTTATGTTGGATTATTATGGAATGTTAGCGAGTCTTGACATTTAATTATGAAAATTAAATAACATGCCTAGTTTTACATATATTCTAACTTTTTTCTTTTTTGCATTACCTTTTAGATATTTATGACAAAATTATTTTCTACAATGCACTTTAATTTTCTCTTGCTAGAATGTGGATGAGAAAATCAATTTCTCATAGAATACTGATGCTCTCATATTCATGCCTTACTTTCCTCCTTCTAACATCAAGAAAGGCTTAGGAGAACTCATTACAATGGGAAGAATGAATAGAAGAGTAAAAAACAAAAATTTAGAATTCCGCGGGTTAAATATTTCATTTTATTTTTTCCTTGTACTATCTTTTTAGGACGCTGGACTGAACTAGACACCTCCCACTATTCACATCTTATCTGTGTGTGAAATGAATATGTATATAGACAGAAATGTAATAATATGTTTAAATAACATATATGAAAAGAAAAAAAAAACATTTTTTAGACCAAAAAACTACATTTCCTTAGAACTTCTCCTTCTGCTCAAGAATAGATACAGTCTTATTGCCTGTAGAAAATATATTGGCCAAGTCAAGAATTATTTTGGTTTAGGTATTACAAATTTGGTCCCTGTCCAGTTCAAACCTTATTCTTTGAATCCTCTCCTCTACCCTTTCACTAAACACAGTGACAAATGTTGACTTTGTTGTGCGGTATGATCGTGTATCTACTTTGCCTCTGTGAATGAATGAGGTATGGAGACAGGACCTCTTTCCCAATTCCTTAACTCCAGCAAATATTCTACTCTGTTTATGCTGTTGGGTGGCTACTTGAGCCCATTGCCAGCCTTCCTGAGGACTTGCCTGGATAAACTAAGGCCCCTGATTGGGCAAGCTTAGTCTCTTCACTTTGTGCTATGCCACTACTCAAGACTGTCTTCTCTTAACCCCTGGAGCACCAAGTACTTCTGTGGATATTGCAGGTAGCAGATGTCTGCTGAGAATCAAAACTGGTCTGTTTGGAAGCTCTCCCCTAATTTCTTGGCAGCCTTTCATACCAATTACCTAGGGAGAAGACCGGGCAAGTGTGTCATTTTTATTTTTTCATGAACATTTCTTCACATCTACTTTCTTCATTCCTCTGGTCTATTTTAGTATTTAATCTCTCAATATGAAGTTAGGAGATAGAGAGAAAGATGATATATAACTACCTGTGGCTTGCACATATCTTCAAATACTTCTTTCGCTGTGTTGCTAGACCTCTAGTGAATCTTGCAATTTATTTTCTCAAGTGTTTAGCCTCTTTGGTTTCTATGTGCAGTGCGTGTATGGGTAAGGCAGGAGAGGTGGGGCTCCAGGGAACTTTGAAGCAAAATCTTTGTTCTTTTCATTCTCTATCTCAAGTTACTACTGCAAGTAAACATTTTGTATCGTACCTCTTTACAAAAAATATTCTACTGTGGTAATAAATATGCTATAGTGACTCACCTGAAATCAAAACATGTCACAGATATTTCAATTCTAGACCACCCATAATTACTAGAGCAAGGTGAACTGTATTCAGTATTCTTTTAGATGACTATTTATTGTACCACTCCAAAAAATGTGGTTTCCATAGCAACCTTGTCTGCAGATAGTTTCAGAATAGCTTTTTTACAGCTTCCGAATCATGAATATATTTTATCCACTTGGAAAAAAAAAAGGAGCAGAACAGGCATTACGATTAATTTATATTCAATATCGGAAAGAACTGTTTCTCCCCAAGATGCCTTTCACATACACAAAATATCATTAACAATAATGGTCTCAATTTACAGAAAGTAGGGCGGGGATTCTTCCCACTTCTCCCAAAAGATGGTAGCTGCTCTCTGATGAGGAATTAGAATTTGTCTATTCCTTAAAAAGCACAGTGTATCTGATTGAAGTGTATGTCGAAAAAGATTGTGGTGCCTCAAGTAAGTATTCCCAGAATATACTTGTATATAAGTGGGTGTGTCTGAGAGACTAACACCGTACCTATTTTCCTGTTGTTTAATGAGCATTGATTAAGCATCTTCTAGGAACAGTTATTGTGTGGGTCCTGGCAGTAAAAGATTAAAATCACTACTACCCTCTAATAACAAAAGAGAAATCTAAGAGTGGAGTAGACAGTTTATAAAAAGGTAAAATAACAAAAGTGCTGACAAGACAGGATCATGATGGGAACAGAGAGGAGAAACATCACCTGATCTGAGTGTATAGGGAAGGCTTCTTGCGGGGGATAATACCATAGCTGAATAATTAATGGTAAGTAACACTATTTCATGAATTAGAGGATACAGGAGGTTCCAAGTTGAGGGAAAAATATGAGACAGTATCTGATACATGGGAAAACTAAATGCAGAATAGTGTGCTATTACTATAACGAGCTGTCAACAAATTACCAGATGGGTCAGAAGTAATGTTTTGAAACAGTAAACAAATACTAATGTATAATACTTGAACATATGTATAAATACCTTTATATTGTTGTTGTTTTCATGTGTGTATGTGTGATTTTGCTATTGTTGCAGGTAACACAGCTTTGGTGTCGTACTTTAAGGAAATGCTGAAGGAAATTCTTTTAGACTGGACTGAACCCTTTTTATAAGGTTTCTTTTATCTTGGTACAAAAATATTGATTGGTAACAGTTGAATTTTTTAGATACAACGTCATAAGAAAATAGAAACACTACTCTAATATCCAAGGCATCCATAGACTTCCAAGGTGAACTCCTGGTGTCCCTTCCCTCCAATGTGTGCCAGACTGTTCCAGAGAGTGAGGTTATGGATTGTTTCTTTCAGGTTGAAGCCTCACCTGACTCTAAGAAATAACAAGAGGCAGCAATAAAAAGTTGCTTTGATATTTATGCTGAAAATTATGTATGTGTGTGTTCCTTGACATTATATTAACAGAGGGCTAAAATAAAAATTAGAGAATACATACATACACACATACGAACTTGCCAAATAGCCGTAACCAGGGCTGTGACTGAGGAACAAGTGCCCATCATCACTTAGTCACTGCTCAGGTCCGTTAGAATTAAGCGTGAAATTTTCCACCAGGGCACAATCTGTAATGACTCAAGTCTCCACTGATTATCTCCAGTTGAACTATAGTGTACAAGTTTTATTTAATGAATATTTATTTGGCTTTTGCTGAATGGATTTGGGAATATCCCTTGCCACTTTTAAGTTACACTGGCTTCCTTTGTGAATATAGAAATTGAAATAGATGAGTCATAGATTACAGAGAGGAAAATGGAAGTTCTTATAAATCTCAGTAATTCAGATATTTTCCCAGTGCATTCTATTTCTTGAGGCCCTTCTCGTTGTGTGCTCTAATTCATTTTTTTTTTCCTGGAAAAACATTCTGGCCTTTCAGGTACCTCCTTGACAACTGTGTTTCTTACCACTTGATTTAAGACATCAAGACCCATCAGTGGTTTCTCTTTTCCTTTGCCTTCTTAATTAGTTCATTGAATCTTTCAAACATCTCCTTACAGCTCAGAAATTTCTGTTTCTCTGAATTAACCTTGCTTTGCCAATTACATGCTATAGTCTTTACTAGAGTGTCAGTCTTTGGGTACCACAAGAAGTCGAGTAATGCCCATTACTAGAAACAACAAATGTTTTCACTAAATTTCACTCACAGTAACTACCTTTGAAACACTTTGTTAGTTAGGAAACAGAACAGTGAACAAATAGAAGAAAAATTCTTTAGGTCAGTAACTTAAAATTATCCCTTTGGAAAGTGTGTCAAATAATGTCTCTGACTATTCTGAAAATCAGGAGTTTACACAGGCATAATACATGTCAATGAATGTGTAGGATATTTTGCATGTCATATGTAAATAATCCTCAAAATATTGCTGGTGATAGTAAGTGGAATAGAAGTCCTTCGTTTTCTTTTGTTATTTTTTAAATTAATGTGGACACTGCAGTTCAGAGAGATTCAATAACTTGTCCTATCTTATGTATCCAATCCATGACCAAGCAAAGATTCAAATAAAGATAATGTGGACTCCAAAGCTTAAACTCCTACTTCTTGCTATTTTTTACAGCTACATTATCACAGGGGAGAAATTTTGCTCCAAAATTGTTGGTGGGTTTCTCTTTCTCCTTATGAGATTTTACTTTAATGAATGCCCATATTTTTACTACAAGAATGCAGACAAACAGCATTTTTCATGGAAGATTCATGCCTTAGGCTCTGAAATGATCTGAGGCCACATTATTCTCCTTCAGGGTTTGGTTCAAGAGCCATTCCCATGATGGCACACTTTGATGTACATTAAATTTATTCTGTTTTTCATGCTGTTTTTTGATTTCTTTTAACATTGCCACCAGTTCTATTTTAATTAATTGTGTTTGGAAGTATTCTCAGGGACTCTCTAGGAAAGTGTGCTTCCTCAGAAGTAAGTCACATTATTTTCTAGGTCATCAATTACATGAAATCAGAAGATATGTGTTCTAATCCCTGGATTGTCATTAATTAGCTGTGTGATCCCAACCTTGAAAAAAAAAAGTCACTTAACCTCTGTAAAACTTTCTGGCTTCCTTTGTATTATAATGACTGGACTTGGGGAACCTGGGTAGCTCAGTCAGTTAAGTATCCAATTTCAGCTCAGGTCATGATCTCGCAGTTTGTGAGTTGGAACCCCACGTCGGGCTCTGTGCTGACAGCTTGGAGCCTGGAGCCTGCTTCGGATTCTGGGTCTCCCTCTCTCTCTGCCCCTCCCCTGCTCACACTGTCTCTCTCTCTCTCCCTCTCTCTCTCTCAAAAATAAATAAACAACAACAAAAAAAAATAAATAAAGAACCTAAGTCCCTTTCCAATGCTAGTATTATATAATTCTATGTTTTCCTACACTCAGCCTCCTCTACGTGGTGTCACATAATCTTGATCTAAGCCACTATCCAGTATTCTGAGAATTTCCCCCTAGAGAGCTCAATCTTCTTAACTCTACAGGAGACAATCTTGGCATGCTTTCATAACCACCAAGCCAACTCTCTTCTCTCAAAATTCTTCCAGTTCGAAAGATGGAACACTGCCAGCTATATTTATACCGACTCATCCTAAGTCAGCAGAGTGCATTGCGTCACAGTGGTCAAAGAACTACGATTGGATGAATTCGATTTTCTTGATGAAAAGGATTTGGGGTTGGGATTCCGAGAAAAACAGTGTAAATATTTTCGATGTTCAGGATAGCATCACTCCTTTCATTTACTCTTGAAGACAAGTCACACTGTCTTCTTTCAGTTTTTTAAACGTATTGTGCACTTGCAAATAGTTTTGCCACTAAGGCATTTCCTTCGACTATATACAAGCCTTTCTCCTTTTTCAGAGAGGCATTCCTTCACCATCTTATTTAAACTATCACTCCTCACTCCCTAAAATCCCATCCTGTTTCTATATGTTATTTTTCTTCATAGAACTAATAAGCATATTCTTATAGTGTATGTCTCCCTTCTTTATAATTTAAGCTTCATTAAAACGGATAGTGGCATCTCTTGTGGTTTGCCTGCATCTAGCCTTCATCTTAGTAAATAATAACTCTATTAAAACCTCCTCAATGCCTGTTCTACCAGGATCCTGACTGATGTGTCTGGCATTTCAATTCCTTCTAGCATAGATGTCTTTGAGTACTTTTCATCAACTAGTAAAGAAAATGATTAGAATTGCTTAAACACTGAATCCAGGATTTCTGGCAAGTGCATCTATATGGAAAAGAAGCGACACTGTTTAAAGTCTACATTCTTATCTTCTAGATTAACCTTCTTCAGAATCTACTGCCACACATATTCCTCAGCTTTTTGCTGATGTAACTAATGACTTCAGGTGATTTTTTAGTATGTAAACCTTTGGCCTCAAATTTGAATGCATCGTCTTGTCTCTGAAACTGCTCACCTCACAATTGTGGTTCTCCACAAAATGTGAAAGGTTTGAATCTGCAAGCAAAACAAGGTGGTGAGAAAAAATATCCATCTACCAGCTAGAGAAATGCACAGATTTATTAAATTTGACACCCTATACCGCAACTGAACCATTAATCGTTAGACTGTCCACACTGCTAGGTAATAGAAGATTCATCCTTTCCTTTCTTCATACTCTGGAAGACAGTACCCTAAGCAGGAGGTCAGAAGAATTGTGCTTTAAACGTCTCATAAACTAGGGGTGTTGTAACCAGTCTAATACACATTCAGTACTTAACTTATTTCCCAATCTCTTTATCTCTTTCTCCAAATTAGAGAAATAGGGCTAAGTGAGCCAAGATTAAAAAGTCATAAATCTAGCAACTTAGCCTGTATCTATTGACAGGAAAAGGATGCTCAGAGCCTCAGTCTTCTATCATGTGGTTGGGAATAGGGGGATGGAGTTGGGGATGGGTAATTACTATCATTTTAATCCTTTTATATTTGTCTTTACATTCAGTACAACAGTGTCTTCTCTCATTCCCTTGCAGAGTTTTATAATTAAAGGTGCTTATTTTTTTTTTGAATATCCTGTCAAAGTCAAATTACAAATGACATTCAAAAATTAAATATAAATCACCAAAATTACCTTACAAATTATTCTGCTACATATATTATTAATTTAGATGTTGACTATGTACTAAGATTGCCATCCTATCGAAATAACACCTCCATTTAGCATTTTCTCACTCAGCTGATAAAAACTAAACAACCTGGAAAACAATAGAAAAGCTGATACTGAATTTAACATTGTGGCAAATAGGCCCTTTTTCACCAGTAAAACACCTGTAAAATTCAGATTAAAACAAACAAAAATTTCTAAAAATGTGAATCATTCTCAAATATTTTAAAAGATTGTGGAATTAGCACAACAGAATTTGGGGATGGTGTCAGACACAGTGTAAGTCCCAATTTGGCTATTACTTGCCCTGTGACTCTGGACAAATCATTTAACTTCTTTAGTGCATAGTTTCATCAATTCTGAAATGTGGAAGATTGCCGGTAATATCTGTCTCATAAGATTGCTGTGAAGATTGAATGAGAATATGCACATCAAATATATACCACACTGCCTGAGCTGCATAGGTCCAAGCACTAGTTACTTCTATTACTACTGTTTTTGTTGTTATTATTGTTTTGGTGATATGCAGGACATTGAAGATTTTTATATGATAGACTGAGCGAGTCATAGATTTTCTATGGAGATTTAGGAGAGGGTAGCTGGTGAGAGAAATGAAGACAATCATTTTATAGAAACATTCCCCCCAAAATGACTTTGAAAGATAATAAGAAGGACAATCACTGGCTGTTGTGGGTCTTGAAGGGTTTTTTTTTTTATTTGTTTTCATTGTGTTTGTTTTTTGGTTTTTCATTTCTTCAAAGACAGGTGAGTTTAAATGAAGGAGAACTTAGAGAGGCTGTGCAAAATCAATAAATCAATGGAACAAACAACTTCAATGTGTATGTTGCAAAAGACAACATTATACAAGTTAAATGGTTACCCTTGAAAATGAGCAGAGATAACTTCACTATTATAACAGGAAAGAGGAAAGGAAATACGGGTGCCAATGAAGTAAGTTCGTAAGTTAAAAAAAAAAGTGCTTTCATCTTCTCTGTGAAGTAATAGTATGGTAGTAGTAGTCTGCATAGACTCTCAAAATAGTTATTATTGAGCCAAATGGAATACACATTTCTAAATTTTTTTTAACGTTTATTTATTTATTTTTATTTTTTTATTTATTTTTTAATTTTTTTTAACGTTTATTTATTTTTGAGACAGAGAGACAGAGCATGAACAGGGGAGGGGCAGAGAGAGAGGGAGACACAGAATCTGAAGCAGGCTCCAGGCTCTGAGCTGTCAGCACAGAGCCCGACGGCGGGGCTCGAACTCACGGGCTGTGAGATCATGACCTGAGCCGAAGTCGGCCGCTTAACCGACTGAGCCACCCAGGCGCCCCAACGTTTATTTATTTTTGAGACAGAGAGAGACAGAGCATGAATGGGGGAGGGGCAGAGAGAGAGGGAGACATAGAATCCGAAGCAGGCTCCAGGCTCTGAGCCATCAGCCGAGAGCCTGATGCGGGGTTTCGAACTCATGGACCGCGAGATCATGACCTGAGCCGAAGTAGGCCGCTTAACCGACAGAGTCACCCAGGCGGCCCAGGAATACACATTACTAATTAGCTATAGAAATATGGGCAAAATGACTTTTAGGAGAAAGTGCTAATTCATACCTTTAAGTGGTGTATCCGTGAGTTTAGCCATTCCTCTACCTCACAACCAGACAGCATTCAGTAACCAACGATTCATTCAATAAGAATTATTTGTGCCAAGTAGCATTTTAGGAAGTGATGAAGGATATACATGCGTATTTTCTTTGCTCTTAAGGAGTGTAAAAATACAATGAAAAACAAAAGATAATAAACAGGACATATAATAACTGATATCTATCATTTATCTATCATCTATCTCTCTCTCTCTCTACCTACCTATCTATATAAATATACTATGGATAAATATAGATAGAAGATGATGAGATGGATGATAGATAGATAGTAGATAGATAAATAGATGATAGAAGATAGACATAGTTATCTATATATAGATATCTATATTATATAAATCAAAGATGATGGCTAGATAGATAAAATATATATGTGTGTGTATATATATATATATATATATATATATATATGTATATACCTATATCTATATCTATATCCAGATCCTTGTGACCATAACAAAGAGAATAAAATACATGATCTATTGGTTAAATAAGATAGTCATGGAAAGTTTCTTTATTTTTTAAACTTTAAAATCAGTGGGAAGTAAGTGCTATGTACCCAACTGGCATGAATTTCCTCTTTAGATTCTTTACTGTTGGCCTGTGGTAGGAGACACATATATAGGTGGACTTCTTTTCCTGAATATAACTTGTCACTTATATAACTATATTTGGTTGACTTATCAAACTATTTTAAGAGGAGATTAATAACATCATATTTGTTTTTAGAAAAATAATTTGGAGCCAGTGTAAAGATAAATGATGGAGGACCAGAAAGAGAAAAAAGTAGAACATTTTAGGAAGACCTTATCGTTGAGAATAGAAACGATGAGCAGCAGAAATAAAATTTGGGAACTGGAAGAGAAGATGAGCTGGGGAACGATTTAGGAGATAGAAGTGGTTACCATTACTTCATTTAACTTCTTTGTACATACTGTCTATTAACAGTGTTCACAAGCAATTGCCCAGGCTTTAACAGAGCATGGAGAGTGAAAGTTATCTCAGGGATATGCATGGTCACTAATACGCCAGTCTCAAGGGAGTCTACCTCATTGCCAGCACTAAATCTATTTCCTTTAAAAATCAAATTTCAGTTCTATTAAATGGGCCATGCACTGGTAGCTAGAGTTCAGGATTCTTGTTTTAATGAAGTATACCTCTATCTAAGAATTATGCAAAGTCTTAGAACTAACCTATGGATTTAAAACTTCCTGAAAGAGTTCCATTTAAAAAGTTTGTAGAGAGGGGATCCTGGGTGGCTTAGTCGGTTGAGCGTGCAACTCTTGGTTTCAGCTCAGGTCACGAGTTCGAGCCCTGCATGGGACTTTGCACCGACAGTGCAGAGTCTGTTTGGGATTCTCTCTCTCCCACTCTCTCTCTGCCCCTCCCCTGATCATGCTTTCTCTCTCAAAGTAAATGAATAAACAAATAAAACGTTTGTAGAGAGTTCTGAAACTGTCCTTACACATTTATATTTGTGATTTGAGTTCTAAATCTCTAAATTACTCAAACCCAAATTTTCTAAAAATATTTTTTGGGTTTCATTTGAAGTTATAAATTTTACTTTGAGGTATATCGCTTGTATATTCTCATTAATTTCTATATTTATTCTGAATTAGTCTCCAAGGATAGATGTTCACTAATAATATTCTGTAAATATTTAACTAAATCAAAAGCTTAAAGTAATATAATAGAGTCTGTAGAATTGGTGAATTCTAAATACTTAAGAAATTTCTTTCTTCTTTTGAATTTATCATAATCTCAATAAAATTTTAAAGCAATTGCTATTCCAGCACTTATAAGTTTAAAATAAATCCCCCCAATTTAAACGTCTCATAAATTTTTTAAAATGTTTGTTTTTGAGAGAGAGAGAGACAGACAGACAGAGACAGAGTGCGAGTGAGGGAGGGACAGAGAGAGAGGAAGACACAGAATCCGAAGCAGGCTCCAGGCTCTGAGCTGTCAGCACAGAGCCTGACACGGGGCTCAAATTCACAAGCTGTGAGATCATGACCTGAGGTGAAGTCAGACGCTTAACTGATTGAGCCACCAGGTGCCCTGAAAACATCCCTTCTAAATAGGATACAGATCAACTTCTCAATTAGCATATACTTAAAACATTTTTTTCTGATTATAAAATAATATACACTCATTATGTAGAATTTGAGAAATAGAAACATAGTTGAAGAAATAAAAACATGCATAATCCTACTTAAAACTTTCTGTTTTAAGTTATTTTCTTTTAAGCAGTGAAAGGTTTTCATAATATGACAGTGCAAGTTGCTGGGCAGATAGTTTTGTAGGTTAAGTATGATTTAAGGAAGAACAAACAGAAGTCCAAAAACAATGGAGAAGATCCAAAGGCAGAGGTAGACCAGCGGTATGCGAATCTGACTCTCAAGTATTTAGGGAGACCTATTGGAGATGGGATTCCCACAAAAATGTCGAATGAAGTAAGAACTTCCAAGAAGGCTCAGATGTAGTTTATGACAGTCTCGGATTTTGGTTTTAATTGATACATTGACTTCTATTTAATCCACATGTGGGAAGTTAGTAAGGAATATTTAGCTTCCATATAAATATTATTTAATGCAGCTAAGAATTGAATAAACTGGGAAAAGAGAAGATGTCAAAACACTTTAGCACAAGTGGGTACCTTCTGATAAAGGTAAATTTGATTCATTCAAAAATCATGCAGAAATCTAAATGTTGATTTCTCCTAACCTCCCCAGTCCTCTGAAATTAAAGTAATGATAATGATAACAATAACAAAAATAATAATAATTGTGCTTCTACTCTTCCTACTGTGAAAGCTCACTGTCTTCAGAATTGCATCCTGGTATTGTAGGTACAGACAGCAATTACCATTTTACAATTTCTGAGAGTGAGTGACTTCAATTAAAATTCAGAACACTCCTTTCCTTCTTTTGGAACACTCCTTTATTAGAGATGATGGATATTTACTTCTTTTGTCAAAGAAATAGTCCTAGGTATATAGCCAGCAAGAAAGATGTCATCTTATCCTCTTGTACTTGTTCAAATCATGCTCAAATAGGAAAGGCAGAACTGGCCTTTCTCTACCTATTAGCTTTTTGTGTGTCTTAAATTTACTTTCTTTCTAAGTCAATTTGTATCTATTTGAGTGTGGCCTGCCTCATTTCTGTATGGTTCTGGTTCAAAGTTAATTTGTCTTCTTGAATAATTAAATTGCAGTATATTTAATTGTCAAAACATCTATATGTTAGATGATGGCTATCATTAAAATTTCATAGTGAACATTAGAGACCACATTCTGTTTATTGATATACAGTGCTGATAAGTCTCTCTGAATATTCAACATCTTGGTAAGTAATTATAAGCTAACAAAAGTATGTAGTACTTTTTTTAAGTTTACTTATTTATTTTGAGAGAGAGAAAGAGTGCGAGCACGAACTGGGAGGGGGCAGAGAGAGAGAGAGAGGGAAAGAGAGAATCTCAAGCAGGCTGTATACTGTCAGCGCAGAGTCGGATGACAGGCTTGAACTCACAAACCATGAGATCATGACCTGAGCCGAAGTTGGATGCTTAACCAGCTGAGCCACCCAGGCACCCCAGTATTTAACATTAAATAAAAACCTTGAAATTATTAGAATGATTAGATAAAAGCGGTGTTAAATAATTTGCTTTAAATATAGAATGGAGGAATGAATATCCTTGCATTATAAACAAATTTTAACAGTGCAGTTTCTCTTGTATATCCCGTAAGTTGTTGAAGCATCATTAAGAAGAGCAAAACATCATAAGAGTCATTGTTAACAGAGCTTCTTTGGTTCAATTTGCAAGTGGCACAGGAAAATCCAGTGGCTTGAGTAAAAAATCTTGGAAAAGGATTTTTCCCTTTGAAGATCTCTGAATGGACGGTTACTGTGATTCATCTTCTAAATAGTTCCACCTTTTCAAACAAAAACATGGGATTTGTGGCAAGTTGTGACAAATCATAATAAAGTCCTGCTTGTAATGAAATTGGGTGACATTGAACTCTTGAGCCTCTGTTAGTTGCATTTGCTAGAAAGAAGTGTAAGAGATAAATGATAAAGAAGGACCTAACAAGCAAAAGAAGATAATGCTTCCTGCTGCAATTCATCACCTACATTATCTATGGTTTTAGTAAGCATATTAAGTACCATTCCCACTAGTTTTGTTTCATGTGATTTGGAAATAGTTATGATCTCCATCTCCAGCCCTCAGCGAGTATCCTGGCTAAATGAAAGGTGATTACAACTTTCAGGATTAGGTTTACATAGAAGGCTTGACAGAGATTTGAAAGTTAAAAAAATTAGTTTCAGAAGAAATTAATTTTGTAGAAGCCACAGCACCAAAGTATCAGTGAGGTAAAGATATATTTTTAAATTTTTTTCCTATAGAGTAATGTTATTCTTTTGTTTTATTTGCAACATCTTTGAAATCGACACTGTATTATGTTGTCTGAGTTATTTATAAGAGCTTCTCTAAAACCTCTAAATCCTCTCTCTCTCTCTGTGTCTCTAATTCATATATATGAACATATAAGAATGCATAGGAATATATATATGTATATGTATATATATATTTATATATGTATATATATTT